>NC_066617.1:96481616-96741344 GCF_025201925.1 Gopherus flavomarginatus | reverse complement strand
AGTTTTCACAGGCTTAACAAGTTAGAATAATGCTATTAGAAATTATGGCAATCTTTTTGGTAGCATTGTCCTACATGCAACCTGATAAGTCATCTCCCTGGGAAATCTGAAAAAACAACTTGTTAGTTCCTTGGAGACGATGCTGATGTGAAATTATAAAATAGAAATCTGGTAGATGTGTGTGTTTAAAAAGGAAAAGCCTGGTGAGGCTGGGCACATCCATCCATTCGTGTTAGCTCTGTCCATTGTGTCTGCGGAAGGTATTCCCACCAGGTGGCTGGATCTGGATGGAGTCCAGGAGAGGCCTCAAAGCTTGTCCGAAGGGTCTGAGGTGGCCAGGAAATTTAAGAAAAAAAAAAGGACTTTTATAGATCTCAAAGTGATCATGCTACATATATACAAAGATTTCTCATGCACCCTTGAAATACAGCCACCTCTGAAATAGAATGAGATGGCCTTTATAAAGGTCACTTCATAAAGTCCTGTTCTTCAGTGAGTTACTTTATATGGTTTAATTTAACCAGTTAAATAAAACTTGCTACAGCAGCAACTTTAAATGTTTGTTCAAACTCTAGTTTTCATGAGCCAGTTCCTTGAATCCTAACATAAAGTAGTGTCAAGATAGCTGTACCCTGTCTGATACTAATGTTTAGTAATGTATCTAGTTACCTGAAGTGATCAGAATATGATTTTGCAAAGCAGTTTTCCATTAAGTGTCAAACATCATTAAATAGTGGAGTAGTAGCTATCCAACTGAAACTCCTAAGAGAAAGTTAGGGAGGCAGAATGTCAAATTTGAGCTAAATTCAAACTTGGCCAGAAACATAGTGTCTATCGTCAGTAATCTTGGAAAAAGGGCCATGGGATCTCTAATGGTCACAAGTGTCCAAACCTTAGTTCAGTAACTCATCTGAAAGATGGCACCTCTGGCAGCAGAACCACCACTAGCACCTCTATGCAGCTCTGGATCAGTATTCACTGAATAATTCCTACTGAGTCCTGCAGTATCTGAGTTTTCCTTGAAGGTCGCCTATTCAAGTTACACTGGCTCTGACTTTGCTTAGCTTCATCTTACAGCCCAGTACAGGAGCTGACCTTGCGTGTCATAGTCCGGTAGCGTGCTTTTTGTGGTAAGAGGAGAACTGGATGGTACAGCTCTCCTTACTGACTCAACTGAAAGTGCGTACCAAAGGAGGCTGAGCTAGCCTCTGAGGCAGTGAGATCTACAAACCTCAATTGTGATGAGAAGGGATGTTATAGAACTTTCACTTATTTCCTCCCTTCTGCATCCTCTCCTCCCATCCAGCCCCTGCTTTTAAGCATCTCAAAAGCAGCTTCAAAGCTTTACCTCCATAGGGCAACATGGCAAGTTGATGGCCCTCTGGGGCAGGATGGCCCTCTGGGGCAGGAAAGGTGACTCAGCGATGCCCACACCCTGCCCTGAGATGAAGACATTGCTTATTTTAATTTTAAAGAGGTACTAGTATCCTTAGCCACTGGCCTTTATACAGCTCTCTGACCTCTTATATACATCTTGTCACGTGATTAAAAAAAAGCCATAGGGAGGCAGTTATTTTACATTCATTGATGATAGAAGAAAAGAATCTTCCACCCTTCCCTCATCATGACAGGGCCAGTCATGGTGTGGAGACTGTCATTGCATATAAAGGCCCAAATAAACGAAGTGGCAACCTCTTCCTGATCTCAAGAGGTACAGCAGGTACCAGTCCCCACCTAGGGCTTACCAGATGTGGCAGCAAATATCCAGACATCAGCATGAAGCAACATAATACAGATAGAAACAGAGAAGATTGTACTCACGTGGAAAGGACTTCGGACGGAAGGTCAGTGATGTAGGAAGGGATTTTTCTTCCTGTGAGGAACTGCGCCACTTCGTTACTGAAGGTGTTGCAGTTATGTTCAAAGAGGTTATAAGACTCTCCTCTGTGCCCAAGAGGAGTTCAAGCAGAGAAGAGAGAGTCAGCAATAAATACCATAAGAAAAGGAACTCAAACCAATAATCAATTACATCAGCATCATTCATCCTAAAGGACCCTAACCTGATTTAGACAACACACACAAATCCGCTCTCTCCCCAAAACTCAGCTGTGTTGGGGGTGGAACGTGGCAGCCATTCTGCATTACTGACACTACACAAGAGCCTTCTGGAGGAGAAATGAGTACCAACTTCTTCACTTGAAATTACAGAAAAAATAGTAGATGCAAGTAATTACTGAGGCTGGAATTTCACTGGGACACTAAGTATTATTGTTAATTTGCTTTTGTGAGAAGTGCCCTTGGTTTTCTAATGAACACAGGAAATCAGAATCTTGGTTTTACATATCATCTGAAAGAGGGGACAGTGTTTCAATACTGGCTCTCATGGTAAAGTGTCCCTATTGAACGAACACTATTTCCTCCATCATGTAGGTCTTACATAAAGGTCTCTCATCCAATACACACCAGGCAAAACCCTGTTTGCTGTCAGTATTCAATGTGGGCTCAAGATCCAGTGTTGCAGGCATCCTGACAGAATTCTTTTCCAGCCTTGATCAAGGCCTGAGTCCACCCAAGTGTTACATAGCTTGCAGTTGATCATGTGCCAGTTCTAGCCCCATTATTACTTATTATCTGGTTAGTACTAAACAGCATACTAGGGGCAGATGAAGCTTTGTGTTAGTGAGACAGGCCCTGGGGCCCCCACCCCAATTTTCTTATTTTTGGCAAAGAAATGTTAAAAATCAAATAAAAGCTATAACTCACCGGAACATGGATTCTCCCAGTGAGGACAAGTATTCCAGGAAAATTTCTTCTGTAACTTCCGTGCTTCCCAGGTCTACAACTGAGTCTGGGGGCCCAAGCAACGTCCCTCCCTGTGAAATGCACAAGCAAAAGAAGATGCTAAATGGACAGAATGGATTCTGATGGAGCACTCCAAGGGGTGGGGATTCCTGCAGTCCAGAATGCTGCTGACATAAACAAACTATCATGGTTTGCCCAGGAGCAGGGAAAGGGGCTTACAGTATCAGATTCAGAGCAAACTATTCTGTCCTCAGCTCTCCCCAGTTAGAGAATGAGAGGAACAAGACACTTCATGTGGCTTATTTTGCAACTTGCTGCTGTGTTCTCCATGCTGTTCCAGAACTGTGTGGCAGACCTGTGTTTTAAAGTGCTTTCAGAGGGTGAACTTTGGGCCAAATGGAGAGGATATCAAGGTAGTCAATATGTGCGCATTTTAAATACCGTGAATCACCAAGGTCTAACTATAAAATTCATCCATTTAGTGCCAACCAAGGCAGCCGAGGGGTGGCTGAGCTGCAGGAAGCTTCTTTCTTTTCAGAATGCTGAGCACAGGAAGCCCCATAGTTTGTTTTGAACTCTGGCTGATGTAAACCTTAACTTGTGGTTGGGACCAAACCCGTTGTGCAGGGTCCCTTTTCCCCAGCTGACCAGCCATCCTGACCCTTAGCACCTCACCTGGCTGAATCTTGCAATCTCTTAAGACTAAATACACTTATATACTTTTCCTAAAGGGCAAACACAGGACACTCCTGATTAGAGAAATTAATTATCAAGAAACCAATATGGGAAGAGAAAAGAGTAGAACTAGGAAAAAGTCCCAAGAAAGCTGAACTTACAGGGGCACAGCTGGAAATCCCATCACTGCCATAGAAGAACTCATCCTTATGGACAATTATGGAGGTGTGCCTGTTGAGGGAGAGCAAGGAGACATGAAAGGGAAGCCATATGAAAGAGGAGGAGGAAATGTTTAAGCCAGCATATAAACCACTCATATGAGTGGATGAAAGACAGGCAACATGTACTACAGTTCTAAAGATATTATTGAGGCAAATAACTTAAAGTCAAGAAAAGACTGAGACCTTTCTATGAGTAGGAATGTCGTCTGCTAGGACACTAACCAGAAGAAAAATGGTCATACTGATTAGCAAGCCTCATGCTACACTGCAGGTGGGAGCGAATGGCTCAGCCAGGATCACCATGATATGTAAGACACCGGAAAAGGTGGGAGAACCACCCCCAACAGCTTTCCTTTTCCAGCCATATGCACTGAAGGACAAAACTTCTCTCATGGGCAGTTAGAAACCTGGGAAAGTTTGGGGCATGAATTCACCATATGGACAATGGCTGGATGATTGGGACTGGAAAAGAGTTGAACAGTGAGTGGGATAGTTGGATGAGGGAGGACAGGGTGGTTGACTGGTGAGGGAGGATGGAAGACGTTGGCCAAAGGGCTCGTAATCCTGGATGGAGACTTTGGTGAGTTGGGCATGATGGTGCTTTATCTATTGGAGAACATATTTTTCTAACAAAATGTACATATGGCTACTAAGTAACCATATGGTGTTATTTTTGTAACCTTTGTCTTCAATTCTCCTATTTTCACCTGCTCTTGGTGCTCTCATGTTAAGTCATGTCTACAATCAGAAGCTAAGTTGTTTGGGATAGAGACAGTATCCCGTGTTTGAAAAATGACCAGTACATTTTGGGTGCTACTGCAATAAAATATGTAATAATAAATTACTGTTGGTATTGAGGTCCATTGACAAGAACTGAAAGGAGATTTGCACAGTGCCTAATTCAATGCTATCAATCTTCCTTCTAGTAACTCTAAGAACATTCAGAAAGTACCTCAATCTCTGTTCAGTACCAATGTGTTCCTTCAGATCTAAAATATTTATAATGTCATACTGGAAATGCTACCCAATGTCTAACACACATTTATACCAGTTATATCTAGTCACTTACCAGATCCCATCCAGCTGTTTCCCTGTATGTAGAGAGAAGGAGAGAGTCATCGGCAACTTCCTTTACACAGTTCAGTCTACTTGCTGTCACTCACCTATGCATCTCTCACCTATTACCACATCTTGCCTTAGCCCCAAGCTGCAAACTTAATGCCAAAGGTGTATCTTTCTAAAGCAGTGGTTCTCAATACAGCCTACATGTACCCCGGCGGATACACACAGGTCTTCCAGGGGGTACATCAACTCATCTAGATGTTTGCCTAATTTTATAACAGGCTACATAAAAAGCACTAGCAAAGTCAGTAAAAGTAAAATTTCATACAGACAATGACTTGTTTATACTGCTCTATATACTATACACAGAAATGTAAGTACAATATTTATATTCCAATTGATTTATTTTATAATTATGTGGTAAAAATGGTAAAGTAAACACTTTTTCAGTAATAGTGTGGCTGTGACACTTTTATGTTTGATTTTGTAAGCAAGTAGTTTAAGTGAGGTGAAACGTAGGGGTACGCAAGACAAATCAGACTTCTGAAAGGAGTACAGTAGTCTGGAAAGGTTGAGAGCCATTGTTCCAAAGCAGGGATTGGCAACCTCTGGCACACGGCCCACCAGAGTAAATCCCCTGGCGGGCCGGGGCTAGTTTGTTTACCTGCCGCACCCACAGGTTTGGCCGACTGCAGCTCCCACTGGCCACGATTCGCCATTTCAGGCCAAAGGGGGCTGCGGGATGCGGCTACCAGCACATGCCTCATCCTGCAAGACTTCCCGCAGTCCCTATTGGCCTGAAACGGCGAACCGTGGCCAGTGGGAACTGCGAACAGCCAAACCTGCAGACGCGGCAGGTAAACAAACCAGCCCGGCCCGCCAGGAGGCTTACCCTGGCAGGCCGCATGCCAAAGGTTGCCACGCTATCTGCACTGGTGACTTAATTTCTCTGTTTACTTGCATAAGGAATTGGTAGTGCTAGACTTCTCTGCCAACATACATCATCCTAACCCTGAATGGACCCACTTCTAGGGGGAAGAAGAGAGCACCACTTCAGTGGCCCAGTCAGTGCTTGGCCTCTAAGCTTAACAACAAAGATGCTCAGTCAGTACCAGGTATACTACTAATACCAATTTCACATAGTCCATTATACAGCCATCATATAATAATGAATTTCCTTTTCAGTCACTACTGATAAACAGCCAGATTGGAACTGGTGACCTAGAAGTGGAACTGGTGACCTAGAAGTGACGGCTCTGTAGCTCATTCTCAGTATCTCTTCTTAAAAATAAAGTATGGGACTGAAATTTAAATAGGCTTTAAAATTATAACCTACCAAATCTGTTGTTTTTAATCTACCACCTTATCCATTTTGCGACTTCAGCCAGCAGCAACAGTTAAAGACTTGTTGCAAAGATCACTGAATTCAAAAGATGAAACGAAAAAAGCCACTTTGGTTTCAGCTTATTTAGAAACATGGAAATCTGCCTCATGACACTAAACTAATTAGAAAGTGACTAAAAAAACAATACATGGAAATTGACTTGAATCTGCGTAAGAGGAATTGGAGAATGGACAATGGAGAATTATACATACAGTGTCTATTCTCATGTATTTGTACATCACCTAACAAAGCTGGACCCCTATATGCAGTATTAGAATATAAATAATAATTTATTTGAAAGAGAACCCAATAGTGTCTCCCTTGAAAAGATAACCTGTAGGGCTTTTTAAAAACAGGATTAGGGTAGATTAAAAAGTTTCAAATATTTACATCTTGAAACTAAATGTGAAAATAGCTTTCTCCTTCATTAATGATGTCAAGAATATAGTTCAGAATTCAGTGTTTTCTCCAGCAACAGGTGATGACTCTGTCTAAGCAGTAAAGATAAAATAAACTTCAGCTGCTAGTTTATAGAGACAGAATCCTGGCAACAGGTTGGAGAGGAAGGAACTAGTTTTCTAAAATTTGATTTTCTATGGTAATTCTCTCTAAAAATATATTCTATTAAACAGGGAGGATGTCAAGATAAATTGTGTTTTAAAGCATTCCTTTACATGTGCGAACGCCTAAGATTCCTAAATTGGAAATGTTTTTAAAATCAAGGTCTCTTCACTATTTCTGCTGTTAGTTTTTGTACTTCATTCATCATAGACAGTGAAGCTCTACTGGACAGTTCCACTTACTGATTATAATTTGTTAGTAAAGAGAAGTTGTGCTTGGATTCCCAATACTGTAGGGGAATATCAACATAAGATCAAGAAATTTTAAGTTGCTTTTTACAAAATTTACTAAAATTTAGGACTAAGGTATTTGATAGCCTTTAGGCCTTGATTCATCAAGATACTTAAGCATATGCTTATCTTTAAGCATGCAAGTAGTCCCAATAATCACATATTTATATACTTTGCTGAATCAGAGCATAAGAGATTTGGGAGCCTACATAGGGTGGTGGTTTTTTTTGTTACTTTAATTTTTTTAAAAGATTTCTGTTTCAAATAGTTATCTTGCCAACCTAAACACTATTTATAGGAGCAAGAAAATAGGTTAAAGCTCATGAGAAACAATTCAAATTCCCACAATTAATTGGGGGACAGAGGAAGAATTACTAGACTTTATTTACTTGTTCTGTGACTAAGTTAGGACACAGGTTCATAGTTAGGATACAAGGTCACTTTTAGACTAGAAACTGAGCCTGTATAATTTTAGAATCCAATCAAACCAGATTACTTCCATGCCTGGGTTTATCCAGAAGGCCACACAGTGGGAAGATTAGATGGCTGTGAATCATCCATCTTGTTGGCACAGTTAATTTATTAATCTAGAGAGTTAGGGGATGGAGTGTATGCATGTGCAGGTTTTTAATCCCAAATAAAAGTGGAGTTTGTAGATGGACCGGGATTAATCAAATCCAAGAACAGTGTACTAGTGATGCATGAAGAGATTATATAAGGAGACAGCTATTACTCAGGATACCAAATACTCTGACTGGGATGCAAAACTGGTGCCTGCACTGGCACAAAAGTGAGAGCAACACCTGTTCCCTCAGCTGGGTAGCAGGGAAATAAGGTGCTATTAAATTTAGCATTTTTAGTCGCTTAGGATGCCACCTCATTTCTGAAAGAATATTGCCTTGCTTTGTTGGCACTGTGCTGCAGTTTCACTGAGTCTGCATCTGAGTCTCATTCCCAGAGGTGGCTGGGAGTGTGCAGAGATAGGGTGTATGGTGGAAGGGTAGAGTATTTCATTGTCAACCAATCCTCTTTAGCAGATGCTTTGGGGCAAAGCTGATTCAGTCTTGCTCTGGAACCATCCTGTGATCTCATTTAAATCATGAGGCGCTGGATGGGGGATAGAAGGAAAAAGGCAGGCGATAATTCAAGTAACAGTTATCACCTGCTCTCAGAGTCTTTATGGGCTAGTGGGGTGGGAAGGATGGTAGTGCTGATTGAATATTCCATCAAGAACTGTTCTAACAAATATATTCCTAATTGATTGATTCGCACAGTGGTGCGTACATTAATCCTCACCATGAATCTCTCTTAATATTAGGGTAGCTTGTCCACAATCAGCTTCCAGTTCTCGTTTGCCCCCACCCCCTCCTGGAAGAATAAGACCAAACATCCTAAGAATGGAACTTCCACTGCTTTCCCATTGGTGAATACACCTCTACTCCGATATAACACAACTCGATATAACATAAATTTGGATATAAAGCAGTGCTTGGGGGGGCAGGGCTGCGCACTCCGGTGGATCAAAGCAAGTTCAATATAACACAGTTTCACATATAATGCTCCCAAGAACAGAATTATATTGAGGTAGAGGTGTATTTATTATTTTACTGTTTTAAAGCTAGTTTAGCTGGACATGCTAAAGTAGTCAAAGCACATCCCAAAGGCTGAAAGGTAGAGCAAGTTAGATAAATGCCATTGCAGTTTTGGATTACGCATATGACATCACAGATAAGGAAGGTGATAATCCCTAGATGCAGTAGAGACTACAGTATTCAGTAGTGCCTACCTCAATAATCAGAAAGATGTCTGGTAGATTGGAAGGAAATTCACAGAAGAGTAACACCAGAAAATGGATTAGGGGGATGGAAGGAAAACTATATGTGGCCAAAGGACATGATCAAGTCACTATAACATCTGTTTCGACAATGCTATTGAAATCTAGAATTGTCCAAGTTCAGCATTCAGCTACTGTGGTGATGATCATTGTGAAGTTACCTTATAGAACTTTCTACAAGTATTTGAGGGAGAGGACTGATCCTTGAGCTTCGTACTGGCACATTTTAACACAATATCCATTACTACTTCAGGATTCCTCTAGCCTATCTGAAATTGGCAGGCAATTATGCCTTTGCTGTGGTGGGTCCTATGATGTGGAAACTGCTTCCCTTTGATACACATCTCATTTCATTCTCCCCTCCTCTAAAACACCTTAAGACTCTTTTGGTCCTATATTTGTCACCTTCCTTTCCAATCTTTATTTTAAATGCATTTGTATTTTAAGAAGGTGGCATTGTGAGGAATTATCATACTAAAGAAAGAGTCACATTGTTAGAGCTAAACTGAGTAAAGCAAAGATGATGATACTGTAAGGAGTAATTCTAGACTGGCTAGGGATGATGAGGGTTTAGAACTAAATAATCTAATACATTATTTCCCTGTCTAATTTTTGTATTCCATGAAGCTCAAGAGTCCCACATCTGAACTGCTCTCAGCTCCAAAAGGAACAAGCTATCGGCTGCATGAGATCCTCATATAAAGCCAATCTATGGAGTAGTGCCAAACTGCTTTTGTAGCCACTTAAAAGGGAATGAGATGTATTTGGGGAAAGAAGGTACTTTTCCCATCTACCTACATTGGGGAGATCTGTGGAAAACCACTGAGGTCAGATATGGCAATGGAGAGCCCACACTAGAGATTTACTGTCACACAAAGAGTAAAAACCAAGATCTATCTTTGGGACAATCCAATCACCCAATTCGTATGATCCCAAATATTCTGAAGTTTGCCTTGTCACTGTGACAAAGCAAGCCTAGTGGTCATTATTCCAGGAACTCATGACAAGTTGCCCAATCTCAGCTGGTTATTAACCATCACTAGCAATCAGTATTTCCCACACAACTGTGGACTCTGATCCAATTTGTGATTTTCTCTTTTTTTCTGCAGACTCCTATAAACTGTTTTTCAAGTACATTATTTTGCAATTATTGGGTATTGTAAAAATCATAGCATACTTATTATCATTCAGAAAAAAAGTAAATAAAGAATAAGTGTTAAATGTATCATTCAGGAACTCATAAAGCAGCAAAATACTAAGACTGGAATCTTATGTCATACCAGAACTAGAATGCTTTGGTTTGGTCTGCATATGAATTTGCATTGTAATAACAAAAGATGTGAATGAACATTAGTTTAGTTTTCAGTACAAACCTGTGGATGGACCCTTATTCCAGAAGAAGCATGGCTAAAGCTGATTTAGTTAAACTTTCTCACATTTAGTTAAATAATTGCAAATTTGTGTGTAAACCAGGCTTTAGAGTCATACTGATATTTCCCCTCCAGCCCAAAATAAAATTTAGTCACTAAAACTATTACAAGAGAAAGTTACACCCTTGCCAGTACAATGGAAAAGAGCCTGAAGGGAGAAATAAGTATGTGTAATTATTTTGAAATTATCCAGCAGGGGTGGGATAGTGGAATGCACACCTCTCAAAGCTGCCAATTCTGTCTGTCTATCTGTCATACACGGAATTAATCACTTTGGGTCTCAACAGGAATGTTTTCTTCTCAAACTCACAAACTCACTGTTAGCATATATGGGCCTTTATGCTGAGTATAATTCAGGCTTTCATTTTTATTTTTAAAAAGCCACAGGAAAGCACAACATCTTTCTCTCAGGACAGGCAGATGAAGTTACTGCCAGCAGTTCACAGTCCATAGGGCCATCTACTGAGATGGCTAGGAAGGCTGATATATACTGTTAGTCTGACATGGGGCAGACAGGTACAGGTCTTCCTCTTCCTACAAGGCCACTTCACACTTCAGAAACCATACACAAGAGACACAATTCCTCAAAGTCATCAAACTTTTGATCAGTCAGTTGACAAAGGACAAGTTCTTGGAAAGAGAGTTGACAGTGATATGCATAAACTATTGTAGCCAGATTGGTAGGATACATGGCCTAGTATCCACCACAGTCAGTCGAGGGTGTATGGCCTTATCACGAGTCACAGTACAGCATCAACCTATTAGAGATGAGTGACATTGCAATGAGTGAAAAGCTTTGTCCTCATTCAGTCTCTCTTATAAGGAAAGTCATTATGGTCAAGAACCAGTTTTCCACTCATACCCAGGGAAGACTGAAATGATCTCCCATAGCCCCATTTAAAAAAAAAAAAACAGTTTCAGACAAAGGAATAAAACACAATCCCCCTTCATACAGAGCTATGACATCTGACAGATCTTATCCAGCTGTATTGTATAGGGTCCTAAAATAGATTGCTACCAGGATAGAAAGTCAATATACTTCAAAGTTCTGTCTCATGGTCAACAAGTATTTTTGCAACCTCAAAGTACATGGACATTTCAGAAAGGAAACTACAAAAGACAGGATCAGTTCCATAATCCCAGCCAATGTTCAGTTCCTTCCTGGTACCAGATACCCACCCTGTACATCTTTTCAAACCCTTCCAGGAAATGCTTTCTGGCCCTCAAAAAAATTTGTCTAATTACCAGTGCCTAAAACAGAGAAATTTCTTAGTGGAGAGCTCATGTAACAGATCTACCATTTGGCATATTCCACAAGGACGAAGTAATCCGCATAACAGTCAATCTTAAAACTGAAGATAAAATATGTGTGGAAATACCAAAATGTAAGAAATAATTACTTTTACTAATGCCCCTCAATCCACCATACCCAGAAGAAAATAGTGATGGTACATCTTGGGTGTCAGCAAGGTGGTTACAAGCTATCTGATCCAAGACAAAATCCTTCCAAAAGTTTGACCTCACTCATCAGCCAAGTTATGATTAAATCTGCCACATTAAAGTTGGTAATAGAGCATTTCAACCAATTAGCAAAGGGCCTGCACCTCCCTTACTCATAAAGTTCACCCATTAAGATCCTAGAGAGAAAGATCTAATATCTCTTGTGAGTGAGTGGTAATAAATTCATACACTTCCAGGAATTGCTCTTTAGACGCACAAGTGTCACACAGTGTAGCATTTGACACTGGATCGCTGCCCATGGTAGCATTCAGTACTACCACAGATCTTTATAAACTGCTTGAAACAGGTATCTATTTTAGCATATTCCAAAACAGGATCAGTCCCACCCTAATGTGATTTTATCACCAGTGTTGCACTCATCTGTGAGCCGTACTGTACCGTGTAAAACGGAAAAGTGTATCCATGCTGCCTTGAAAAATCTCTTTTCTCTTAGATAAAGGGCCACAGCTCCACTTCACCACGGTACAGTCACTGCGAAGGAGCCTTTGTGCCCTCGGGACGCAGGGTGTGTTTGCTGGGGGGCTCTGCAGTTGCCAGCACGCTGGCGGGACACAGGTTACTTTGCACCTTGGGAAGCCGCCCCAGCGTCCGACTCCCAGGAGTGACTTGCCTCCAGGGCAGCAAAGGGGGGAGACCGCCGGGGGCAGGACCCGGCACAATGCTCCGCACAACGGCCCGGCCTAGCGCTCCCCCCATCCCACGGCCTCGCAGGCCCCGCCCCGTCCCAACCCTCCTCACCCCACCGACCCTGCCCCGGGCCAGCCCCCGGCCTTACCCAGCATGAGGGGGCTGAGGCGCCGGGCCATGCCCTTGGACAGGTCGTAGACGTAGAGCTTCACCGCGTGCAGGGTGGGCGGCGGCTCCATGGGGGGACGGGGTCCCGGGGCGAAAGGCCCTGAGAGGGACCAGGAGGCTCTTTGCCCGGGGGACGGCGGGCTGGCGGGCGAGTGGAGGGAGAGCCCGGGCCGGCCCCGCTACTTCTGGGTCCACAGCAGCAGCGGCGGCACCAACTGTGAGGTGACAGAGGGGGCGGAATGGGGAATGCTCCCTCTGCGCATGCGCCACAGCCATAGCCCGGCCGGGCGGCTTGTCACTGCGCCGCTCTGGAACCCGGCGCCGCTGCTGAAGCGGAGGTAGGGCTATGCCGTTAGGATGCGTGGCTTTTGCTGCTGGGAGGAGTTATTTCATGAGGAGGGGGTACATGAGGTAAGCGAGGACTCCATCTTGTGGGCGGGGTTAAGGATGGGCCCCGCTATTGGCTGGAACGCGGTGATGCCCTGTGGCTCTTTCTGGGCAATAAGTGGGCGGGGCTGTAACCTGGAGCTGAGCTGCCGGC
Organism: Gopherus flavomarginatus; assembly: GCF_025201925.1. NCBI lineage: Eukaryota > Metazoa > Chordata > Testudines > Testudinidae > Gopherus > Gopherus flavomarginatus. Next base: position 96,728,228 of record NC_066617.1, on the reverse strand, counting down.
TCGAGAGAGGCGGTAGAATGTAAGGGGCGTGGCTTCCTCACAAGCAATTGCGTGGGGGGCGTGGTTTCCCCGGGCCACACCCACTTTCGCAGGATTGGGTGGGATTGGTTCCGGGGTGGGGTTTCCGGTTTCGGTGAGTTGCTGCGGGCTCAGGTAATGGCGGGAGTCGCTTCTTCGTGCGGAGCCGAGCTGCCTTAGGGGCTGTTGGGGCCCCGCCTCGTTCTCTACCCATCCCCCCGTTAGGGGGCTGCCGGTCCTCCACCCAGTGCCCATGAATTCTCCCTCTCTCTCCCCCTCCCCCGGCCTCCCATTGGCAGGGCGGCGCTGAGCTGTGGCTGGCCGCAGATGTTCCCGCCGCCTCTCGCCCCACATCCCCGGGGCGGGTGTCCTGTCCGGCCTCCTGCTGCCGCTGCAGGGACCCGCCGTGCCCTGGCCCGAGATCAGAGGGCGGGTCGCGGCTGATGGGCAGCTCAGGGCTCGCGACTTGCTCCGTTGCGGCGCCGCATGTGAGGGCGCGAGACGCTCGCGGCGGGCTGGAAACCAGCGCAAGGGGGCCTGTCCCGTTCGCTTGCACTGGCACGAGGCCAAGGGGGGCGGGTAGCAGCAATTCCAGCCAGGCCGTTATCCCGCCAGCGCTGCTTCGCGCGCCCTCCCCTGGTGGCTGCTGGGACGTGGGGCGCGTGGCCCAGCTCCCCTCCCCCTCGCGGCCCGGGATTCTCCAACCGCTCCTGACGTGGACAGCGGCTCTGGGACCCCGCGCGCAGCCTGCAGGCCGCGTCCCGCTCAACCCGGTGTTGGCTTCGGCCATCGCTTGCGTGGCCGTAACGTTCGGGGGCGTCTCTCTCTGGTGGGTTGGGCTGTGGCTGCGCTGCTGGGGCGTAGGCGCTTCCCACATAAGGTGACCAGACAGCAAGTGTGAAATATTGGGCTGGGGGTCGGGGGCAATAGGTGCCTATACAAGACAAAGCCCCAAATAGCGGGACATCTGGTCACCCTGTTCCACACTCCAAAATTAAGTCGACACAAGTTAAGTCACGGTATAGCCACTGCAGTAATTACTCGGGGGGTTCGAGTCTGTGCTACGCCATCTCTGTTGGCGGTGCGCTTCCACTGACTTCACCGTGTGGGGTGCTGTGAGCCCCACACGGGTCTGACACCCATGTCTACGCTGTCACCGTAACTATATCGACAGCACTATGCTTGTCGCGAAGTTATTAGGTTGGTATAATGGGTGAGTTACATTGATGGGAGCAGTGTTGTTGTGTAGACAGTTAGGTTGACGTAAGCTGCCTAAGTCTGTAGTGTAGCTGAAACCTTAGCTATATCTGCACTGGGGGTTAGGCCTCCCTAACTATCGTGCTTGGGGCATTACATTTCCCCCAGCAATGTAGCTAGGTTGATCTAATTTGTAAGTTGGACCAGACGTTAGCAACTGAAAAAAAAGTGCCCAAACCATGTGACCAGTTATTTGGAGGGTCTTCAGACTGAAGGTCAGTTCAAACACCTGCCTCATCTGCTCTTTTTAGTAAACAGTGGCAGCCATGTCAGAGTGGATGTCTTACTACAAAAATGAGGAGGATGAGGAAGAGGAAGAATATCCTGAAGAAGTTGAAACTGGTGGTAAGAAGTTGACTTTTAACCAAAAAGTGTTCTGTGAATGTGATCCAGAGTGCCTGCTTTCTTCCCCTTAGCATGGGATCCTCTGCTCCAGACATATTTCTGAGGATCTCCTCAGGTTCTTTTATTTTTGTTCTTTCAAGCCTCTGTATTGTAGATAATCTCCTGTGAATGCATTTTGGGTACTCAAGCCACTCCCTACATTTGCTTATATTACAAAGCACAAATAACAGGGGTGGGTGCATTAAGTGGGGGAAAAAAAAGATACAGCCAATTATAAAACTATACTACTTTTATTTTTTTTTCCCCAGGGGAATATAAATATGCAGGTCGAGACAGCCTGATTTTTTTAGTTGATTCTTCCAAGGCCATGTTTGAATATTATGATGATGATGAGTGGACTCCTTTTGATATGACAATTCAGGTAAGATCATGTGTTAGAGATTAATAATAACCTATCTTGTACACTAAAAGATCTCAACATGCTTCACAAGTTGCCTATATACAGATTTCTTATCCACTATATTATAGCTAATGTAGGTAGTTGACTGCCTTATCTAATTATGTATTTCTCCTTGCCATGATATCAGAGCACTATATTTCTGGTGTGGAAATCAGAAATCATTCTGCAGCAGCGGTTGTGGACTGGAGAGGTCTGATCTGTAGTAGCGAAGTAAAATGTTAACCGGTTAACTGGTAATCATTAGTCTTAGCCCCAACTGGGGCAGCCCTTTAATCACTTAACCATTTAAAAAATTAAAAAATATTTAGTTTAAACGGTTAACTTTTTAAACGATATTTGCATCCCTAATCTGTAGTCAAACCCACAAATTTTGGTGGTGATTATTGTTGTCAGTAGCTAGCAGTGTGGTGCCCTGCTCTTGTTCAATGATGATAACAGTTGGCCGCCTGCGTGTTCCCTCTGTGTGCTGCCCCAGTTCTGCACAGATAGCTGACACAGCAAACCCCAAGAGAACCCCCGAAGACCACAGACTCTAGTAAGATATGAAGGAACTCGAGCCAGGTTTATTATCAAACGAAGCACAGTAATAATTTCCCATAGACTTTACAATACATACTACAAATTTGTGCCCCCTGTCAATGAACCGGCTCAGTCAGTGATGGGACTTTCCACTGCCCCATAGGTCAGACGAAGATGTGCACTCCGAGACCTACTTTTATACAATTATAGGACAGACTACTTGTCCCCACTGATGTATTGAAGTACAGCCCCTTGGCTCATTAGGGTGCTGTCTCCTCCTTTGATCATGTTGTTTCAAACAGATCTATCCATCATGCTGTCCTTTTGACCCTGTCTTTAAGAGGCACCAGCCTGTTCCTCGTTATCTCTGTGCAGTGTTCTGGTGCCAAGATGGCACAAGTTCCTCTTATTAGCACTTATGTGTGGATGCACCTGCTTCTAGCAACCCTCTTCTCGCCAACTTCTATGAGTGGGGCCTGCCTCTGGCTCACAGCCCAGCTCTTGCTTAGCAATGCCTGGAAGTACTTTGGTTCAGGCTTCAGGCCTCAGACTGGACCTCTGACACAAGAGTTTGTTTCAGGGCCTCATCTTACTACAATGGTGTTTACAAAATGAGGAATACATTTGTATTATAGAGTAGTATCTCTGGGAAGTGTTTCTCTTGTCTTTTTCTGTAGAAAATGTGTTATAATGAAAAGTGCTTAATATTTAAATGTAATCATAAACATCTTGTACCTAACTTATTATGAAATGTGGCTCACAACATTGTGGCAGCCCTTGGCATTGATTGCCATTATGAAGGGCTGATTGCCAAAGGTAGAACTCTAGCACCATTTTTTTCAGCTAACTTTCTCCCTCCTTTTTCCCTGATTCTGCTGTTTTCTTTTTCCAGTGCATCCGGAATGTGTACACCAACAAGATCATTAGTAGTGACAGGGACCTCTTGAGTGTTGTGTTTTATGGCACTGAGAAACACAAGAATTCTGTGGATTTCAAACATGTGTATGTTCTTCAGGAGCTGGACAATCCAGGTAAGAAATAATAGGCATATAAGGCTTAAGAGGAAATGGGGAAGTTTGTACAATGCTTTTATCACCTTTTGTCCCCTTTGGAGAGAGAAGCCTGTTACTGTAGCATTTTAATTTGTTTTTCTGTGCTGGGATTTTTGATAGGTGTAGCAACTTCCCTGCTTAGAGTTTCCTTACTGAATCAGGTAAAGAACGCACACTATCAGTGTTTTATTTCCTTTATGTGTAGGGTTCCGTATCTTTCTGTACTTTAACACAAGGCCCCATTTTATGGCCACTGCCCCCCCTTTGGTTAAAGAGGACTTCTAGCACATACATGGTACATTTAGCAGTACAGCAGGTGTCTGACAGGCTTTCAAGAGAGTCTCATTCAGACTCTTGAAAGCTTGTTAGGCACCTGCTATACTGTTGAATTTACCATGTATGTGCTAGAAGTCCTCTTTAATCAAAGGGGGGGCAGTGGCCATAAAATGGGGCCTTGTGTTAAAGTACAGAAAGATATGGAACCCTACACATAAAGGAAATAAAACACTGATTTGCAATAGGAGATGGACAGGATGACCTGCTAGCGGTATTCTGTCTCAGACATCCATAATAATAATGTTCGCAGCACAGTAACTCTGTTTGAGAACCAACAGCAGGAGCAAGGTTACTGTGATAAAGTGTAGGAAGCAGAGTGAGATGTGGGAGGCTCTGGAGAGAGAGACAGATAAGATAATATTGTAATTTCCTTGTTTGAGGAAAGGGCAGGAAATAGAAGGTGAGCTTCCAGCCAGAGTGACATTAATGGAACCAAGCGCTCATATCTTCATGGCAAAGTGGCATTTTATCTAAAGGCTATTGCTTTGTATCTAGTGGGAATATTCAATAAATAGGAGTGGGACAGCAAGCAGATGTTTCTCCAAAGGACTTGGACTGTTAACTTTTCTTTCTCATTGAGACTTCTTAGCCTTCATGCTGAAGTACTTTTAGGAGAATGGGATGTTGTATGGAGAAAGAAGGCCAGCTCTGTTTTAGCTACTGTACTGGCAGGGTAGGAGTGTGTCTGAAGTCTGATTCCCCAAACTGCTTCTTGGCAGCACATCTTATAAGCAAAGTGCATCATGGTGGAAGTTCTGCCTACCAACCTCTAATACATCACACCTCCAGAGCCGGAAGGGGCTATTGTTCTCTTGGCCCAAAGGTGCAGATGAGAGGTATGGGCTGTTAGTGGGGGAAAAGAATTGGGGAAAGACTTCTGCCTGCTGGAGGATACAGTGTACCTTGGAGGGGGAAGGGTTTATGTAATCTAGTTCTTCTTGTATAGCATCTTCTCTCAGAACACTAATTCTAAAACTGTATGCAGTTAGTTAAATAACAGATGGGGTAGGAAATTAGTGAATAGGATCCCTTTTCAGGTGAGATCTTAAGAGATGGAGAATCCAGTGGGGGAGCAAGATACGAAAAAGCTGATCAAATAGCAGTGGCTGCAGAGTAAAAGGTTCTTCCACTATCACTGGCAAGATTTTGAAGAGAGAGAGAGAGAGAGAGAAGCTGGCACTAGACAAGCAGAAGGGGAGCCATTGGTCAACTTGAGCAAGTCCATAGTTTGAAAAGCGAGGATGGTTATCGATGGGTCCATACACCTAAGGATGTGTACACACAACAGGTCAGAGGTGTAATTCCCAGCACAGATAGACGTATATGTGCCAGTTGTGCTTGACTTAATGCCTAAAAATAGCAGTATGTCTGCAGCAGCTTGGGCTAGCTACATGGCTAACTTCCCATTTACAGTCCCGCCCGATCCCCTCATATGTACATGGGTGGCTATCCCAAGCCACTGCCTGTGCTGCTGTGGCCACACTGCTATTTTTAGGCACTAACTTCAGCAGAGCTAATATGTATATGTCTACTCATGTTTGGAAGCATGTCTTTCAGTTGCTGTGTAGGCATACCCTAAGGTCTGGTCTACACTACGCGTTTATACTGAATTTAGCAGCGTTAAACCGATTTAACCCTGCACCTGTCCACACAACGAAGCCCTTTATATCGATATAAAGGGCTCTTAAAACTGATTTCTGTACTCCTCCCCGACGAGGGGAGTAGCGCTCAAATCGGTATTGCCATGTCGGATTAGAGTTAGTGTGGCTGCAATTTGACGATATTGGCCTCCGGGCAGTATCCCACAGTGCACCATTGTGACTGCTCTGGAAAGCCATCTGAACTCAGATGCATTGGCCAGGTAGACAGGAAAAGCCCCGCGAACTTTTGAATTTCATTTCCTGTTTGGCCAGCGTGGAGAGCTCACCAGCACAGGTAACAATGCAGTCTCCGGAGAATGGAAAAAGGGCTCCAGCATGGACTGCACGGAAGGTACTGGATCTGATCGCTGTATGGGGAGAGGATTCTGTGCTAACAGAACTCCGTTCCAAGAGACGAAACGAAAAAACATTTGAAAAAATTTCCAAGGCCATGATGCAGAGAGGCCACACCACGGACTCAGTACAGTGCCGTGTGAAAGTTAAGGAGCTCAGACAAGCCTACCAGAAAACCAAAGAAACAAACAGAAGATCCGGGGCAGGGCCGAAAACATACTGCTTCTGCGCTGAGCTGCATGCAATTCTAGGGGGGTCCGCCACCACTACCCCACTCCTGTCCGTGGATTCCGAGGTCGGGGTAATCTTAGCCATGCCTGAGGATTCTGCAGACGAGGAAGATGAGGAGGAGGAAGAGAAGGATGAGTTTGCAGAGAGCACACAGCACTCCGTTCTCCCCAACAGCCAGGAGCTTTTTCTCACCCTGACGGAATTACCTTCCCAACCCTCCCAAGCCACTATCCCAGACAACGAAGCCATGCAAGGGACCTCTGGTGAGTGTACTTTTTGTAAATATAAAACATGGTTTAAAAGCAAGCTTTTTTTAATTATTAATTTGCTCTGAGGACTTGGGATGCATTCACGGCCAGTACAGTTACTGGAAAAGTCTGTTAACGTGTCTGGGGATGGAGTGGAAATCCTCCAGGGACATCTCCATGAAGCTCTCCTGGAAGTACTCCAAAAGCCTTTGCAGAAGGTTTTTGGGCAGGGCAGCTTTATTCCGTCCTCCATGGTAGGACACTTGACCACGCCATGCATGTAGCAAGTAATTTAGTGTCATTGCGTGACAAAGTCTAGCTGCGTATGGTCCCAGTGTTTGCTGGCATTCAAGCAACATCTGTTCTTTATCTCGCTGTGTTATCCTCAGGAGAGCGATGTCGTTCATGGTAACCTGGTTGAAATTCAGAAATTTAATTAAGGGGACAGAGATGGCCATTAATACTGGGCTGTTTGCCTGTGGCTTAAAAGAAATCCTTTCCTGCAGGTAGCCAAGCAGGGGGAAGAGGAAGGGGTGATTGGCGCTGAGCTTTTTCGTGTTTGGCTAGCAGGGATCTTCCCTGCTACCGGTCAGGGGGAAAGAGAGTGTTTAGCTGTGATCTTCCATGATACCTGCCACGCGGTGCGGGGAGAGGTAAAGCGATCATCCCAGAGAATTGAATGGGGAGGTGATTTCTGCTGCTGCACGTTAACAGGAAAGAAGCAGCACTCAATGGGCTTTGCTTGCTATTTGGGAAAGGAGGGCACTGGATATATGAAGGCTGCAGAAGATGAAAGACAATGGCTTATCATGGCCGCATGCAAGCCGAATTCTGCTGCCCGAACCTGCGTCTGTGAGATCTCTAACACCAGAGCTGCAGGCACTCAGCATTAAGATGCAAAATGCGACCTTGTAGTGAAATCACATGTGCTATGTAAGGTGAATAGTGTTGTTCACCGTGAAAGAGTATAACCATTGTTCTGTAAAATGTATCTTTTGAAATACTTCTCTCCCTTTTTTCCCTCCCTCATGCAGCTGCAAATTTTTCAAGCCTCCCTACTCCGTCCCGAAGTCTATCTCAGATAAGGCAGCGGAAAAAAAAGACGCGAGACGAAATGTTCTCGGAAATCATAGGAGTGACCCGCAATGAAAGAGCTCATCTGAATGAGTGGAAGGACATGGTAGCAAAGTACTGGAAAGATGCCAGTGACTGAGAGGACAGGAGGGACGAACGTGAGGACAGGAGGGACGAACGTGAGGAGAGGTGGCGGCAGGAAGATCAGCAGTGACGGGATGCAATGCTGGGGCTGCTGCGTGATCAAACTGACATGCTCCGGCGTATGGTGGAGCTTCAGGAACAGCAGCAGGATCACAGAGTGCCGCTGCAGCCCCTGTATAACCACCCTGCCCCCTCATCATGTTCCTTAGCCTCCTCACCCACCAGACGAGTAAAAACGCGTGGGGGGAGGCTCCGTGCACCCGCCCACTCCACCCCAGTGGACAGCCCAACCAAAAGGCTGTCATTATTATGAAATTTTTTAGTGGCCTTTTCCTTCCCTCTTATCCTCCTCCCAAACCCCACCTGGGCTACCTTGTCAGTTCTCTCCCTCTTTTTATAATTAATTAATAAAGACTACATGATTTTTAAATGAGAGTGATTTTATTTCCTTAGAAAGAAAGCTGTGTTCGAAGGGGGTGTGTGTGGCTTACAGGGAATGAATCAATCAAGGAGTGGTGGGTTTCACGAAGGAGAGACAAACACAACAGTCACACTGTACCCTGGCCAGTGACGAAACTGGTTTTCAAAGCTTCTCTAATGCGCACCGCTTCCTGGTGTGCTCTTCTGATCGCCCTGGTGTCTGGCTGCATTTAATCAGCGGCCCACCCCGCCATAAAGATCTCCCCCTTACTCTCACAGAGATTGTGGAGCACACAGCAAGCAGAAATAACAATGGGGACATTGGTTTGGCTGAGGTCTGAGCGAGTCAGTAATGTGCGCCAGCGCACCTTTAAACGGCCAAATGCACATTTTACCACCATTCTGCACTTGCTCAACTTGTAGTTGAACAGCTCCTGACTACTGTGCAGGCTTCCTGTGTGTGGCTTCATGAGCCATGGCATCAAGGGGTAGGCTGTGTCCCCCAGGATAACTGCAGGCATTTCAACATCCCCAACTGTTATCTGGTCTGGGAAGTAATTCCCTTGCTGCAGCCGTTTAAACAGAGTAGTGTTCCTGAAAACACGAGCGTCATGAACCCTTCCCAGCCATCCCACGTGGATGTTAGTGAAACGTCCCTTGTGATCCACCAGTGCTTGCAGCACCATTGAAAAGTACCCCCTGCGGTTTATGTAGTGGGTGCCCTGGTGCTCCGGTGTGAAGATAGGGATATGGGTTCCATCTATCGCCCCACCACAGTTAGGGAATCCCATTGCAGCAAAGCCATCCACTATGACCTGCACATTTCCCAGAGTTACAACCTTTTGTAGCAGTAGCTTAATGATTGCTTTGGCTACTTGCATCATGTCAGCCCCCACAGTAGATTTGCCCACTACAAATTGATTCCCGACTGACCGGTAGTTGTCTGGCGTTGCAGGCTTCCACAGGGCTATTGCCTCTCGCTTCTCAACTATGAGGGCTGCTCTCATCTTGGTATTCTGGCGTTTCAAGGCAAGTGAAAGCAAGTCACAAAGTTCCATGAAAGTGCCCTTACACATGCGAAAGTTTCGCAGCCACTGGGAATCGTTCCACACCTGCCACATTATGCGGTCCTACCAGTCTATGCTTATTTCCCCGGGCTCAAAATCGGTGTTCCATGGCTAGAACCTGCCCCATTACCAGCAGGATCTCCAACACACCAGGGCCCGCAGTTTGAGAGAATTCTGTGTCCATGTCCTCATCACTCCTGTCACCGCTCTGCCGTAGCCGCCGCCTCCTCACCTGGCTTTGCAGGTCCCAGTTCAGCATAGACTGCACGAGAATGCGCGAGGTCTTTGAAACGTCTGTGATTGCTGTCTTGAGCTCAGCAGGGTCCATGCTTGCCATGGTATGGCGTCTGCACAGTTCACCCAGGAAAAAAGGCGCAAAACGGTTGTCTGCCGCTGCTTTCACGGAGAGAGGGGTGAGGCTGTACCCAGAAGCACCAGCGACAATGTTTTTTGCCCCATCAGGCACTGGGATCTCAACTCAGAATTCTAATGGGTGGGGGAGACTGTGGGAACTATGGAATAACTATGGGATAGCTACCCACAGTGCAATGCTCCAGAAATCGAAGCTAGCCTCGGTACATGGACGCACACCGCCGACTTACTGTGCTTAGTGTGGCCGCGTGCACTCGACTTTATACAATCTGTTTTAAAAAAACGGTTTCTGTAAAATCAGAATAATCCCATAGTGTAGACATAAGACACTGAACACTTTTCCTACCCAACTGCTGGAAGGGCCATGGTGTGGAGATGTTGTGAAATGTTAGACAAACATCAGCTGTAGGGAGCAATGTATTTTCTCTGGCTGGAAAAATGGTCAGCAGGTTTTGGCTTTTGTGTGTGAACTAGAACCAGTAATACCCTTGCTGTCTTTCCATCTAGGTGCCAAAAGAGTGCTAGAGTTGGATAAGTACAAGGGAGATCAGGGAAAAGCACTCTTTCGTGAGTCGTTTGGCCATAATCCTGACTACTCACTGGGCGAGGCACTCTGGGCCTGCTGTAATCTCTTCAGTGATGTCCAGTTCAAGATGAGCCACAAGAGAATCATGCTGTTCACCAATGAAGACAACCCTCATGGACATGACAGCACTAAAGCTAAACTGGCAAGGACCAAAGCTGCTGACCTTCGAGAGACAGGTGAGCATTTTCACCTTTAATTTAGAAATTGAGCTAATGAAGAATAAGTGATGCTTCCTTGCAGCAGACACCAAGTAACTGCTTTGTACAACCTTGGAGGAAAGTGAATGATGTGATCGGATTTGGGGAATTGCCTAGGAGTAAACTGGGCTTTGGGCTGCTACATTTCTGGAGACAATTCTCCAAAATATTTGAATCAAAACATAAAAATACTTTCTAAATTAGAGGCTCTCAGTCCAGTTTTTTGAGGTTAATAGGCACTAATTAACCCCCTTTTGTTTGTCTTGGCTTGTAGTCAGGGATTGAAGGGGCCATAGAAATTAAACCCCCTTCGTACTTTCTTGTTACCCCCCTCTTCCAGGAATGGAGTGACATGATCAAATTGACAGGCAAAGAGAAATTTAGCAACTGCATCTGTTTCCCTCTCTGTGGTTCTACAACGGCACACATTCTAGGCTCCTGAGCCATCACCTCTCTTTGGTGAAGACCCACATCTCTCTCCTTCTGACTGGGTTTTTTTCAGCCTGCACAGTTCCCTGCTTATACTGAAATATCCCCAGCAAGCTAGAGTGCATAAACAGGCCAGTATCTGTGCTTTGCTTTCTCACCGGAGGCTATGAACAGCTCTGGTTGCCAGCAGTCACAAGTTAGCACACAGCTTTTTCTAAGCAAACATATTTATTCTTAAGGTGGAAAGCATTACTGAGAAAATGTATTAAAAACAATAAAATCTACATACATTCTAATAAGTTTACAAGAGATCACCCCTCAGCTCTAGCTAGGACGCTGATAGGAATCCATCTTAAAATCTCTGCAAAGGGGTTTTTCTGTGGCTACAAGTTCACAGCAGACCTAGCTCAGAACTAGCGCACCCATGAATAGTGCAGTCTTTCCTTTATACAGCTTGGGCCTTTGATCCTGAGATTCTGGGAAGAGAGAATCAGTAGACAATGGTTCCCTCCTCAAGCCATAGCTTGAAAAAGCTGTATTTTTGCGTAATCGGAAGTGGGAATTTGCATTCACCTTCCCCCGGCAAATCACTTGACACTGAGTCTCCAAAGTCCATCCTTGCCTGGCACATTGTTGAATATAGTCCTTTGACATTCACAACACTTTCCAGGGTTCACATCACATCTCTTCCCTTCCCTCTCCCCCTCCAGACAGGTTACATACAATCTAAGCCAAAAATAACATGTCATCTTTGTATTTAATACAATGGACTCGAGAGATACTTTAACTTAATTCAGTAATGTTTTTCAAGGGTATTGCAGAAATTGCCTTCAGTTACAGCTGTATTTTACATTAACTGAAGGAAAGCAATATGTTTGGAGGCCAGAAAGGAGGATGTTGCAGTAGTCACAGCAAGTGGTTGAGACAGCCAATTCCTTTAGAATTCAGTTGGCGTGCTAGAGCCTAAGGGTAGTCAAGCATCCTTAAGACATTATCCTTTATACCTGGCGAAAGAGAATTTTGTGGGGGATTCTCTATAATCTTCCTTCTTCTCTTCCTCTCCTCTCGCTATGGACAAGAATGGGGTGGATGCAGTTTCTTCGGGAGCCTGTCAGTGCTGCTTTGAGCATTGGCCACAGTGGGTCACTTCCCTCCCAGGTAGGAGCTGAGCATGGTCCCTCTGCAGCATTGCTTGACTAGATGCAAAGAACTACCAGGCTAGTTTTCATTAATTACTTTCTTGCAAGAACCAACACTTACCAAAAAAGAAAAATTCTTAACAAAAAGACAGCTCTTTGTTCTTGGACGACTGTCCATTTCAACTTCCTTTCCCATTTAAAGGAATATCTGAGTATTGTATGAACATGCCAATATAAGTAGAAATCAATTTGTATGATCCTCGCCACATTTCTACCTTGTCCCCAGGTATCTTCCTTGACTTGATGCACCTGAAGAAGCCTGGGGGGTTCGATATCTCCTTGTTCTACAGGGACATCATAAACACAGCAGAGGACGAAGACCTGGGGGTCCATACTGATGCCTCAAGCAGGCTGGAAGATCTCATGAAGAAAGTGCGAGCAAAGGAGACAAGGAAGCGTGCTTTGGCCAGGTGTGTACCACATGTCAACATTTTGAAATAGCATCAGCAGCCTCTGGAAGGGGTTGTGTCCAGCCTTCTTCAAGTGGAAGGATTGTTCTATAGAGACACCATTTGAGCAGTATTTTCACTCTTGGGCCATAACTCTCTAGCACAAGACTAATGGAACTCTCCTAGCTCGTAGACCCTTGAGGATCGCAGTAGTGGAAAATAGAATGTGAACTAGGCCCCTTCTAGCCACCACATGCCTTCTCCTATTCTGAGAGTGGCCTGAAATCATCCTTGCTTCATCATGACCCCAGAGCCCTTTTCTTGACATGGTAGTCTGAGTATGGGGCTCATGTCCTTCAGGCATCTCAGAAATCATCTACTGGAAAAAAATCTACAACTCAAACCAGAAAATGTTAATGTTTGTGGTAAAGTCAGGCTAAAGAGGGCCTTTGCACAACAACTGTTTGACTGCCTTCACCTGTCTGAGTTTAGTTTACTGCATTCCAGCATGTTTGGTAGCTATTATAGTTTGTCGCTCCTGTATTAGTCTTTGCAGGCTCTTGTTTTCTGGTTCTTATGGGGATTAACACATCTGAAAACTCACATTTAAAAAGTGTTATGGGATATTAATGTGCTCTTGACAAAGCTGCTGAAAATTCCTTCGGAACCATCCAGTTTGTGAGAGTTTATTTCTTCCAGGAAGTTTATTTTCATAGTGGCAATGATTTCAGCTCAGAGTGAGTTCAGGGGCCTAGTAATTGATTCTTCTTATGCCATGTTTTAGAAGGATAAGTTAATGCTGCAGACTCATCCGAGCTTCCGTTTCAAGGTGGTGGTAGACTTCTACCTATCCTTCTGCCAACATTTTCCCCCAGACTGTGTGCCTGTCTTGGGAGGCCTTTCACCATATGCTAGATGTCAAAACGTCCCTGGAGGCTCTGTATGGAGCAGACTGAAACCGTTAGAAATTTTACCCATCTTTTTCTGGTGTGTGTGGTTTTTTGTTTTTTTGTTTTGTTTTTTGTTTAGCACCAGTTTGATCAACAGTGTTGTACCTGAAAACACCATGTCTAACTGGATGTATGCATTTCATAACTTGGCTGGGTTGAAACTAGAAGTCTTTTTCAAGGCTCTTGCTCAATTTGAGGGAAGGTTCCAGCCATAACCAATCTCAAGGTTCAGTCACAGATGTCTGCAAAGCAAACGAATGGTCATCTCTCTATGCATTTTTAAAGCATTGTTGCTTGGGTTCAGGAACAGGAGAGAGTCCCTTCTTAGGATGTCATCTCAGATTTTCAAGTGGCCAGTTTTTGCGTGGGCTTTTCTCACTGATTGCTATTCCTTTTTGCAGACTGGAACCTCTGACATAGTACTTGGACAAGGTATGTTACTCTTTTGTGTCGTTAATGCTAACAGCAATAAGGTCAATGCTGACAGTGTGAATAAGGAAGGATATAATTTATATATTTTTTTTTATATAACACCTCCTTCCTTATTCACACTGTTGGCATTGACTTTGTTGCTGCTAGTTGCAGCAACACTTTATTGCCCTCTTTTGGGGACATCCCTCAAGCTCTTTAGCTCCTGTGGAGTGAGAATCCTATACTGACATTCTCTTTAGAGGAAGGGAAATGCTTTGTTTCACCCTCTCACTGTTCTACTCAATTTGTAGATTACCATCTCTCTCAAGCCTTGTTTCTTTTCCCCCCAAAGGCATGTTTTTGCTATTGCATTGTCTTGAATTGGCTTTTTGTGGGAGCTTTGCCTCCTGTTCGCTCAAAGGAGCTAGCTAAGAGGTCAAAGAGCAGCATTTACATTGAGCATGAGAGCGGTGCACAGTTGTCAGTAGTGGGTCTGCCTTGTGCACTATCTCACTGTAGCTGCCTTCAAGGGTAAAAAGAATGGAGAACCTGTGAGTTCTGCTAAGTGGTTTGTGTTAAAGACCTATGACCCAGGACTGAGAATCCTGCACAATATCTTTAGAGAAGCAGAATTGCAAGGTAAGTAATATTTCCATTTCAGAGATGAAGGTGGTGCTGGAAAGTGAATAAAGGCGAACCTAGGGGAATAGACTGTAATGTGAGAGACTTTCTTTATGAAAAGTCTCTTTAGAAATTTGAAGTCTGTCTGTTATTTCCACACAGGTTAAACTTCCATCTGAGCAAAGACCTATCCCTCGCTGTAGGTGTTTACAACCTGGTCCAGAAAGCTTTCAAACCATCTCCAGTGAAACTTTATCGGGAAACCAATGAGCCTGTGAAAACAAAGACACGGACATTTAATCGAGAGACAGGCAGCTTGCTTCTACCTAGTGATACCAAGAAGGCTCAGGTAACGCACTCCCTACGCACTTGTTCTTCCTGGTGCTGGGGGACCTGCAAGGACATTGAGCATCTGAATAAACCTGCTGCTTATTTTTCTGTTGGCCTTTTAAGATGATGTGCAGAAAGGCACGGTGCCACTTGTTCGTACTGTTTGCATCTCTGTCCTCTTAGGGGTCTTTGTCCCATTCATAAGTTAAGCAGAATTTGAGTGGGTCATTGCTTGGGTGAGGCTTTCAAGGGAGAAAAAAGCTATTAGTGGAAGTGAGGCTGGGGCTTTATAGGGTGTGCTGTCCTTTCGGAATCAGAACTGTATCATCCTGAAAACATGACACTAGCAGCTCTTGTTTTGTTGCTGGTGCCATTTCTTGATGATCTAAACACAGAGGTTTTGACCACTTATAAAGAATATCATTGAATCATTACTTACCATAAGGTCAGGGGTATGAATCTCAATGTCTAAGTTAACTTCCAACCTGAGTAATTGCACTCTGCATCCCTCTTTATTCTTCACTCCTCCTGCCGCCATGTAGTATTGCATGGTACACCATGCTCAGGTGTAGCTGTATTTCAGGGCTGGATAAGTGATTCCTGTATACGGTCTGCAAAATACTTTGAGGCTCCGGGATGGAAGGAGTTATAGGACTATAAAGTTATTTTGTGTCAATCCTTCTTTTAGCTGAAGATGTTGGGTTTTATTGTCATTAGACACCAATTTCTCAGAGCAGAAGGTGTTTGGGAGAAGCGCAAGGCTGAAATCCAAACATTTCTCTCCTGTCTGACCTTTTGTAGACTGGATGAAGGTACAGAGATTAAATACTGTTCTGATGAGATTTGTGAAACAAAGCAGTACTTTCAACCCCCAGGTTGCTTGCAGATGTCCGCTTAGAAGCGAGGGTTGTGAGCACACTCCCATTACTGGGAATTTGCTGAAGCAGATTTTCTTAGTCATTCACGCCCAAACTTCCTCCATAAAGCATCCTGCCAGGTCCTACACTGAATGCCATGGAGTACCATGGAAACTAGTGCAAAGGGATCCAAAGTGTGTCTGAAGGGGACTGGTGATGAATAGATAAAAATTAAATTATTGTGTGAATGGCTGATTAAAAACCTGGGATTAGAGAAATTGAAAGGCGCATGAGAAATGTTCCATTATGGGCAGTAGCAGGACTGCTCTTTACGTAGACTGGCTATCAGTCCTTTTAAACTGCTGGCTTTGTCAACCTTGAATGTATTTGATTTGTTCAATCCTGTGTGTGAAACCAATTTGGATTTTGCTTTGACCAGCAGTGAACTGGTTTCTCCTCATGCCAGCATGGAAATACATCTCACAGATCTTTCCTTTGAGCTGGAAAATATCTTCGGTGGGTAATCTAGTCATCTTTCCCATTCCCACAGTCCTCTTTTTGCCACTCCCCCATATGTTTCATCACAGGGACAATGGAATCCGTTCTGCTTATGTCCTCTTTGCTGAATGGGTGACCTCTCCATTCTCATAATTGTCTTTTTTCTTCTATTTGTTAGACCTATGGGAACCGTCAGATTGTACTGGAGAAAGAGGAGGTAGAAGAAGCGAAGAGATTTGATTCCCCAGGTTTGGTCCTGATTGGCTTTAAACCACTGGTATTGCTGAAACAGCACCATTACATCAAGCCCTCCCAGTTCATCTATCCTGAAGAGTCCTTCATTAGTGGTAAGCAAAACTGGGAGAGATTGACCACCTGGCAGTGCAACAGCAAACTAATTGACAGAAAAGTGAAACAGAGCTATCATTTAAGAGGGACATAGGACATATAGAGTTTAGTTTGCTCCCTTGCCCAGTACAGCAACTCCTTGCTTAATGTTGTAGTTATGTTCCTGAAGAATGCCACTTTAAGCAAAATGATGCTAAGCCAATCCAGTTTCGCCATAAGAATTAATGTAAATGGAGGGGCTAAGTTCCAGGGAAATTTTTTTTGCCGGACAAAAGACACTCACTCTCTCTCTAACTTTTAAACGAAAATGTAATACTGTACACAGCAATGATGATTGTGAAGCTTGGTTGACGTGGTGGAGGAAGACAGTGGGATATTTCCCAGGGAATGCTTTACTGCTAAATAATGAACTAGCTCTCAGCTGAGCCCTCAAGGGTTAACACGTTGTTAATGTAGCCCCTCACTCTACAAGACAGCACAAATGGAGGGAGGAGACACACACCGTGTGTGTGTGTGTGTGTGTGTGTGTGTGTGTGTGTGTGAGAGAGGGAGAGACAGAGACAGAGACAGAGTGTGTGAGAGAGATGAGCTCGTTGCCTCTTTAAGTACACTGACCCCACTCTAAGTACACTGCCTTTTTAAGTAGATCAGCAAGTGGAGACAGCAGCTGCTGCCAGCAAGCTCCCTCCATCCTGAGCCCTGTCATGTCTGCTGCCCTATCTGTGAAGATGAGGTACAGGAGTGGGGGTAGGGGGACACCCGGACATTAGCACCCCTCTTCCTCCTCCCTCCCCCCATTCTACAACAAGCAGGAGGCTCCCAAGAGCAGCTCCAAGGCAGAGGGCAGAAGCAGCACACAGCAGTGGGGGGAGGGACAGCTGAAGCGCCCGGCAATCAATAGCCTGCCGGATGGCTGCTGCACAGAGAACTTAGGGGAGCTGATAGGGGGGCTGCTGGCCCACCCTGGTTCTAAGCCCCCACCAGCTAGCTCCAATGGGCTGCTCTTTCTACAAGCAGTGGACAAAGCAGGCGGCTGCCAAACATTATAAGGGAGCATTGCGCAACTTTAAACGAGCGTGTTCTCTAATTGATCAACAACTTAACATCAAACTGGATGACATTAAGTGAGGAGTTACTTTACCACATCTTAAAAGAGCAATAATGTGGGTTTAACTCTCTACTCCCTCAGTCACAGCTAATGTTCTCTTCTTTCCCCACTATGCTTCTGAACCTGTTCTGTCTTACAAGCAGCTGATCAAATGTGCCCCCAAAAGGTTTGCTTTTGTCATTCACAGTAGTGTCTGTATTTGAAACCTGAGGTATATTGGAAGGCAGGGACCAGAATAGAGAGCTCTAAGGTCATGGGTAGGAAATCTAGATTCAAAGGTGGCAATTATATCAGCTAAGCAGGACAAAGGCAATGCCAAGGACGGATGTATGTGTTAGCATTTGGGGGTTCTGGATTATTTTATAAGCAGATGTAACTGTAGGGGCTGGAACCTGGGCCTTTTTTCTCTTCCATCGCCATGTTATGTGTGTTCTTGGAGTAGGGAGGTAATACTGTAACTTGTAAGTGAACAGTGCTTAAGATGAAGTAGTTAATAGTTCTGTCGCATACAGAGTAGGCCATCAACTAAAAAGGGCTCTGGTAGGACCGGGTGCCCTTCTCCCTCAGCATCTGAGACAATGCTCCTGGTATGGGATGTAAGGCATACTCCCTTGAGTGTTGGGCTGTTGGGGTGGATATTTAGCTAACTCCTTTACTGCCTTACGGTCCATTTAGGTCCAGCAGAACAGCCCCTGCATTGCTCTTGACTACATAGTCTGAGTTAGGTGTCTGGTGAAAATAAAAGCTAATGTTTTGGTCTGGAAAGAGGATGGAGTTTTTACAACCTAGATTCTTAGTACCCTGCCTCTGCAGTGAGGGCCTTGAGTCTACCATTGCTAGGCCTCCAAGAGAGTGTACCTGTACATATCCAAATTGAAGGGGGGCTTTGCCAGATATCTCCTTCCATTCTCTTCCCCCTTCTCCTGTTGCAAATGTTGGCGAGTCCAGCAATCTCCAGCATTCTCTTGCTCTTCTGTTCAGGTGAGACCATGTTGTCATCTCAGAGTTTTACCCTGTTAACGTTATTTTTCTGTCTCTTCTTCTGGCCGCCATCTGCAGTATTGCAGGTATATTCAAAAAGTGGCAGATGCTAAGGTCTGTAATGCTTTGGGTCAAGTGTCTGTGTCCCAGGAGGGAGCAGGGTTCTTAGTCTGACAGATGTATGGCTTTTGTTGCACAGGGAGTACAACTCTGTTTAATGCCTTACTGACCAAGTGCCTAGACAAAGAGGTGATGGCATTGTGCAGGTACACCCCCAGCCGGAATACTCCCCCCCGTTTTGTGGCCCTGGTCCCACAGGAAGAGGAGCTGGATGAACAGAAAGTGCAGACAGCCCCTCCAGGTATGTGAAGAGACTGCATTTTTTCCATCTTGCAGCATGAAAAAAGCTGTCAGCTAGAGAACATGCACTATCCCTGCCAGATACTGCCTGCTGCCTAGTATAAAGATTGGGGAGAAAGTGACTCGCAAAAGAGGAGATGGTCATGTCAGGAATCTGACACAGAACAAGTTGCTTGTTGGTCTCTAGCCACAGTTGCTCACTTGAAATATTTGCTTTGCACAGGTCTGCCACAATTTTTCAGTTGAGGCAATTTAAAATGAATGCCTGATGCTATGGATTTCTGGTGCAAGGCTGGTATTGGCCTTGTTTAGCTGTGCCATGTTGCACCTGTGTACTGTGCCCTGCTGCACATTTTAAAAGCCTCCATTTGTGTCCGTTTTGCCCTGGATAAAATAACATGCAAGTCCAATGTGGCTGCAACAGTTTCCCTCCCCTCCCACATCTTTGCTAACTGCTTCAGGTAGCCAACATCAGAATGGAAAAATCTCTTTCTATTGGTTACCTGGAGCTCTTATGCCTCCTTGAATTTAGTTCTGTCCCTGGGCTCTTCTGAAGATTGAGTGATGATGATTTTCATTTATTGATTGTCACTGTGTACCAATTGAGCTGGGGTGTTATGAAAGAGCAGTGGTAAATTATTCTCCTTCTGCTTTTCCTCACTTTTATAATTGGAGAGCCCTGGGTTGAGAAGTTTGGGGAGAAAAATGATGCTCCATGCATGTAGTGTGTAGTTCTATCCAATCTCTTCATAAGCATTAATTCCATTGTCTCAACACCACCACTGTGAGATGTATCAGTGTTCTCCTGATGGAGTGATGCAGAAAAGACAGATGACTTGCCCAACTCCACTGAGAATCAGTGTCCGATGGAATTACAACTCAATAATCCCTAGTTTCTGCTCACACACTTAGATCATATCTCTCAAAACTCAGCAGCATTAATTATTATTGATCCTGATTTATATTATGGTGGCCAGAGACTCCAGTCAGGATTGGGCTTCACTGTGCTGTTTGAATACCCCTGAAGATAATGTTGGCTCTTCAGAAAAGAGACTGCCTAAGAAATGTCTGAAAAGGGAAGAGATGCTAGTTAATTGTGCATTATTGACAGATTGTATACAATAAGTCTCTGGCTAGCATAGATAAATTTTCCTGCCCGCCCAACTGCAAAGCATTTTGGGCTTGCCCTCGACATGCTGTTCTGAGGTCAGGCTTTCAGATAACTGATCTCTGGTCTCTCTCTGGTCTAGGTTTCCACCTCATTTTCCTGCCTTATGCAGATGACAAACGGAAAATTGACTTTACAGAAAAGGTCCCAGCCAATGATGAACAGGTGGACAAAATGAAGGAAATAATCCAGAAACTCCGGTTCAAGTACAGGTGAATGGAGGCCAGAGGCACGGGGCATGAAAACACAAAGCTATCACCTGCTGTGTTATACAGTGTTCAGCGGCAGCTGTGGTATGCACACAGAATCATAGACTTCAAAGCACTAGGTGGTTGAAACTGTGCAATTTATAATGCAACTTGAGTGCTTTTTCTTAACTCTGATTAATTTGTTTGGCTGTCTGGTGTTCCAAGGACATGTCTACTCTAAACATTATATAAAACCATTGTTTGAAATGCTTTGATCATGCAACACTTTTACAATATGGTGTCCGCATACAACAGCTAAGCCAGACAGCTTCCGGGTATTGATTATAATGGTTGGCCACAAAACTTAAACCAGACTTGACCTAAAGATCTGCTCTCATCTGGTGCATTCCAGTGTGATGCCTGCCCCATTGGTCAAACCTCCAATACATGTATAGCTGCACTGATTCAGATACCATAATGATGGGTACAGTGTAAGTCTAGATAAAATGAATTAGTCCTAATTCCATCCCAGGGTGCAATATCTCACATTTGGAAATTACCAACAAGCTGCTATTTCAAGGGGCCAAAATTGAGCTGCTAATTGAAAATTAGCTGTGGTATAGGTCTCCAATGCACTCTGCTTAGGTGTGTTTGCACTAAGCCAGGAGATTGTCGCAGGGAGATTGATTGCCTGAACTAGTTTGTTACATCATTTGTCCTTGACAGTTTAAGGCATACATTCACATGCAGTGGGCTATGCCTAAGACACTATATTAATAAACCAAAAATTAACATGTGTAGCAGAGCTATTTTGACCCCACCCCCACACAGCATGCCTTAAACAGTTGTACCAGCACATTCTGGGACTCCTTTAACACATGTCCTATAGAGCAGGCCATTACACCATGTTCCAGAGGCAGTATGTTTCAGTGACCATGAGAGAACCCATGTCTGATCTATCTGTAAGTCAAGCATTTTAGGATGTTTAAATGAGAAGTCCTACTGAATAATTGTTAAAGGGAGTTATGCCTCTCCCTCTTGAAGAGGAACAACTTCATAGTGCTCACATTGAGGGGAATGTGTATTCAGATATTGGCTGCGTGGAAAGGGGCAAAACTGGTTTTGAAGTGTGGGCTGATGCCATGTTCATTTCTTTCACATATACACATCATGCTTATTAATAAGCTGGCAGCTTATTAAGCTGGTGATATGGTGACTACTTCTGCAGGCAGTAAACCTGAGAGAAAACCAGTCCTCAGTGAAGCACCACAGGTGATGGAGATGCTTAATTGTGCACGGGAGGATGGGGGAATTGACTTCTGAACTGGGGGCTCAGTAGTCCTATTTATGGGCTCAGCTTACTCCTGACATGTGGTGAATGTTTCTGGGTTTTGATGGCAGGAACGACAGCTTTGAGAATCCGGTTCTGCAGCAGCATTTTAGGAACTTGGAGGCCTTGGCACTGGACTTGATCGAGCCTGAACAAGCTGAGGATCTGACACGTGAGAACAATGAGTGGATGCAAAGAGGGTGGGGGTAGAGGCCACTTGATTTTTCACTCTAGATGATGGTGTGTTTCTGGAAAACAGAAATGGACTTCTGGTGCTTTTAAACCAGTTAGCATTGTGCAATGCTAGGACTTAATTCAGAGTGTGTGGTGGTAGTAACGTATTCAGTCTCTTTAATTTTGTAATTCTGGTTCTGTTCTCTTCCTCCCGCACACCCCTTCCTCCCCACTAAGTACTTGATAAAATGTCCCTTCCAGTTTTGTTGAAAAACTGCTAACTTTGTGCAGCGTACAAATGGCCACTTGCACTAAATTAAGACGAAACTCATATCACTTGTGACTTAGAGCTAAATACTGCCCGTGAACAGACCTGCAGTTCTCACTTAAGTGAATGAAAGCTGTAAGTGTTTACTGAAGGCAGAAACTGGCCCTAAACCTAGATTTTGAATCTAGATGTCAGGAGCAACTCCTCTCCAAAAATCCCTCATTAGGTCTTAAAGTCATGGCCAAAGAAAGTAAAGGGGAGACTGAATAACTTACCTTTTTTAAATGAAAATGCTGTTTTCCTTGAAACTCCCTTCTTTAAAGGTCTAGCTGGTATTTAACTCTGATAAATTAATGGAATGAATGACTTGTCCAGTGGATTTATAGTGGCAGAATGATGCCACCCTGTGGTCAGTAAGAGCATATATGTGAGAATTTTCACAGGAAAAGCTGTAACTTTTTTCACTGTTTTTCTGTATGTCTGGAAAAGTGTTAAAATTATCTGTATTGCGGTAGTGCCTAAGGATCCCATTCAACAGTCAGGACCCCATTGTGTTAGACAGTGGATACACACGGCAAAAATGATTTCTGCGCTGAAGTGCTTATAGTCTAACACGAAAGACAACAGGTGAATATAAAAAACAGATAGGGATAGTCCAACATAACAGTGAGATGAATTAAAAGCTGCAGCATACCTATTTCTCTAGCATGCTGTTATATTTTTTCTTCCGTTTGGTCTGTGCATAAGCATGTCTGTCCTTCCTATTTAGGTATATGTACAAGTCTAATTAGTAGTAAGACAATACACATGGGCAATATAAGTTAATGGTATCATCGAGAACCTCACTTCCTGAGTCTTGTGCATTCAAAATTTGTAACTACCATTGCATTAACATACCTTTTTGCATTTAATTTCTCATCTTTGCAAAGCCTTTTGGAATGGTAGTTATTCTGAAGACAATCCTCTCTTGCGGTACACATATGGTGGTGACATTTTCAGTCATACAGGTTTCCCTGTGCTTGATTATGTTTTTGTGAGTATGAATTTCTCTTCTATCAGAGCCCAAGGTTGAGGCAATGAACCACAGACTAGGTGATCTGGTGGAGCAGTTTAAGCAGCTGGTTTACCCTCCTGACTACAATCCTGAAGGGAAAGCTGTGAAGCGGAAACAAGGTGAGTGGCAGTGAGGAGCCTGCAGCATTCTGTCCATATTAGCTGTGTGCTGAGAAGTCTGCATTTCTCAGTTTATCTCATGGTTTAAAGAAACCTGTTATGAAACCACTCTCGCTGATAGACTGTCGGTTGGCTTCAAGCCAAAATGGAGTCATACCACCTGGGATTGTGGCCTCATTAGAACTCTCAAGCTGAAATAGTGTTTGGTCATATTGGATGAATGGGAGATCTCTTAAGGAAAACTCAGCTTGCAGCAGGAAGTAACATGGGTCAATAAATAGAGCAACCTTTAAATGTTTTTTGCTCATTTTGGCTTGAGGTGATTTGTTTTTTTGAGACAGGCCAGCAAAATCATTATTTATTTATTTATTTTCATTTACCCATACCATGAATAAGACTGCCTAGGCTGCTAAATTCTTTTTGTAAGGCTGTAGTAGGCGATTTCTTCCCTCAAAGTAACGGTGCAGTGTTCCACTATGAACTTAGCTATACACCACAATTGTAATTAAGATTCCATGGGACTTTTCATAAGAGTGGGATGTTAACAAGGGTGTCCTAGCCAGATTCCATGTTGGGACTTTACATTCTGCTGTGCTGTCCCTGTGAAAATCCCTCATAGTGTCATTTGGTTATGGAGTCTTTCCCATTAAGCCACAAACTGTTCCAGCCAGGATACATTAGTCAACAGCATATAAATGTGTATAGTAAATATGCATTAAGCACCAGTAATGTTAAGCACAAATATTGTAACAGTGTGTGGCAAATTGCCGGTACTGTTATGCTGGGTCTCACGCTGTCTCTTCTTTGGGGAAGGTTCAGGGCGCCATTGCTTGCCTCTGAATCGGTATTTTAATTAGCCCACTAGTGTCCTTGAGGAGGGGAGTGGAGAAGGAGGGACCTGGGCCCGCTCTCTTCTCCAGGTCCCAACCCAGGGGCCCTGAGGTTTGTGGTGAACCACTTGAACTAGCGGTTCCTTCCCCTGGGCTGCTTCCCTCTCCTGCCCTTCAGCTTGTGAAGGGGCTTCTAGCCCTCCTTCTACATAAGCCAGTTGCCCCTTACCTAGGGTTTTTTTGGATTTCTCAGCTCTCTTTAGCACTGCTCCAAACTTTCCTTTTGGTCTCTCTTCAAAACTGTTCTGTTCCAACTCCCACACTGTCTGACTGAAGCAGGGGTTTTTATCACATGACTGACTGCTGGTGCTCCAATTGGCTTCAGGTGCTCTAGTTAATCTATAGCAAATCTTCCTCCCCTTGCAGGGGATAAGGCTCCCTGCTAACACTCTCCTGCTGCCCTCTGGCCATGCTGTATCACAAGTGATATAGCCTAAACTGGCCGATGCCCTAATCCTGTTCACTTATGCTAAGTAGCCTATATCTCCTTGAATTTTCTGAAGTAAGCATTTGGCACAATCAGATAGGAAATTAGTTCTCTCTTAGTACAAACTAGAGAAGTACCTTCCCAGATCAGTACCTGGAATGCTAGTATTCAAAACAAAGATAAGGGAGGAACAGAAAAACAAGCTAGGGACCTGAAACAAACTGATGGGTTGGATTTTAGTGACATATAAAGAAATATGTAGCTTGTAAAATCATATAAATAAAACCAGCTGAAATATGTAACTTGAGGAGCACACCTTCTGCGTGAGGTGAATATAATATCCCTGCATGGGACTGCTCTTCAGAGACTGGTATTGTATAGAACCTTTTTTCTTGTACCATCTCAATAAACCGAACTGACACTGGTTATTTGATCTCCTCGGATCACTAACCAATACAGCTGCTTCAAAGATGAAATGCAGAATCTAGACATTTGCCACATATCTATAACATAGCTATTAAGTCACTGCTTACTTATCGGTTACTAGACTGGCATATTAAGTTTTGCAGTGTTTTCCCTATACATACAGTTCTTTTAATGTTGTGATCTGAATTTCTTTTTCTAATAGGAGAAGGTGCTGGCCAAACAGAGAAGAAGCCCAAGATGGAAGTCTCCAAGGATGAGCTTAGGAGCCATGTACAGAAGGGCACTCTGGGCAAATTCACCGTGCCTGTTCTGAAAGAAGCATGCAGGGTTTATGGGCTGAAAGGCGGTGGGAAGAAGCAAGAACTTCTAGATGCACTGACTGAATATTTCAGCAAGTTCTAACCAGGAACTGAGGACTTTGATGACAAACGGGTGACTCCCTTCTGCTTAAAACTTTCAGTCTGCTCATCTGGGTGTTGGGTCTGAGTTTAGTTTTGATGCTGGTGGAAGGGCGGAGGTGGGGTGGACAGAATCCCTTCACTACATCAAACAATGCAGACTCTAGTGGAAAGAAACTTATTTCTTCCTTTTGGTGACAATAGATCCTCTTAGCAATTGTGTCTTCTGCTGGTGGTAGCAGATGGCAAAATAAACCTCATCCCAACTCTGGTCCTACAATTCAGATGAACACTGTTGTGCCTTGTTGGTGTCTGAATAAATGCAAGTTTGTTTTGGAACCCTTACTTCTTTGGAACAGCGGGAATGGCATAGAAGAGATGCTGTCATGTACAACAAAACTTGCTCATTTTAAATAAGTGGAAGAATGTATGGTGGTGGATGAAATAGTGCTACATTGCTATAAGACTTACTTCGCAAGTGTGTGTGCTCACAAGAACTATAAAAGTGGCATCTTACTGTACTGATTAACACACTAAACTTACCAGAACGAAAATCATTATGCAAGAACAAGTTGGATTCTGTTCTGCCTTAAGCATAATCAAAGTTGTTAGCATGTACTGATAATAGCATAGGCAGAAAACGATTTAGTGCTCGGTAATAGCAGTTAAGAAAAAAAAAAATTGGAGCTTTTCCCTTTTGAAAGCTAAATTTGCCAAAGGGAAAAAAGGCTCAGGATAATTAGTTTCCTCCTAAACATTAAATATCAGGTCATGTATTCCCTTTGAGGAGGGAAGAGGGATAATGACATCCCATTAGGCCAGTGTTTTCAAACTTTTTTTTTTCCTGGGGACCTAGTTGAAGAAAATTGGTGGTGCCCATAACCCAGTGGAGCTGGGGATGAGGGCTGGGGCAGAGGTTTGGAGTATGGGGGTGGGCTCTGGGCTGAAGCAGGAGGTTGGGGTACAGGAGGGGGTCAGGGCTGTGGGCTGGGGATGAGGGGTGCAGGAGGGGCCGTGTTTGGAGTGACTGAGGGGTTTGGGGTGCAGGAGGGGCTCTGGGTTGGGGGGCTCAAGCCTGGGGCAGGGGATTGGGGTGCAAGCACAGATTTACCGCAAGCGGCACAGCCAGGGTGCACTGCGGACCATGCTGTGTCCTGGAAGCAGCCAGCAGCAGGTCTTGTTCCTAAGAAGAGGCATGCAAGCAGCTGGCCATTTCTGGGGCACAGCGCAGTGTCGGAAAAGGTAGGCACTAGTCTGCCTTAGCTGGGCAGCAGTGCTGACAGGACTTTTAATGTTCTGGTTAGCGGTGCTGACCAGAGCAAGGCAACCCAGCGCCTTACATGCTGGGTCATGACCCACAGATAGCCTAATGCAGCATTTTTCAGTAACCCAGACACTGCTTTTCCACTCTCAAAGGAGGGTGAGTCAGATGAGGTGTGAGCTATACCTTGAAAAAGGGCATGTTGGGGTGTTTCCTCTTCATTACTTCCATTGATTTTTGTATCAAAGTGGGACCTATGACATGTAAATGTGTTTAAACTACCAGCACTAGAAAGTGTCAGACTAGTGACTACACCCTTTATATATAGTTAAGAACCAGGTCTTTTCTAGAAGACAGTGTTGCTAACTGAAGTGTAACTACATTTCCAACCCTGTTCCCATCCTGTGGTCTATCCCTTTCTCCATGTATAACAGGTGCATGAGCTTGGCCCAGAAGCAGGACTAAGCTGCTGTAGGCAAAAGGGGGTGATGTTTTATGGTGTAGTATGGGCCTCCGCACCACATAATAGTGATGTCAGGGGGAAAAATTGCTCTGGACCCTTTTCCTAGTGAGCTCTGACTTGAAGGTTAGCAGTCTACAATTCTGGAAAGAGATTCTGATGCTATCACATCCTTACTTTGTAATTAATATGTACATATCTCAAAGGGTTTTCTGGTGTACTTTCTAGTACAGGAGTGGGCAAACTCTGGTCCAGGAGCTGCATCTGGCCCTTGAACTCCTGTTGGGGAGTGGGGTCTGGGGCTTGCCCCCCCTCTGGCTCCTATGCATAGGGGCAGCCAGGGGGCTACACACTGCCCTGGGCCCAAGTACCATCCCCACAGCTCCCATTGGCTGGGAAATGTGACCAATAGGAACTGCAGGGGTGATGCCTGCAGACAGGGCAGCATGCAGAGTTGCCTGGCCATCCCTCTGTATAGGAGCCGGAGGGAGGATATGCCACTGCTTCTGGGAGCTGCTTGAGGGAAGTGCCACCCAGAGCCTGCACCCCTGACCCCCCTCCTGCACCTCAACCCCCTGCCCTAGCTCTGATCCCTTTCTTGCCCTCCTCAGTCCAAGCCCAGAGCACCCTCCTGCACCCCAAACTCATTCCTAGCCCCACCCTGGAGCCCCCACTGCATCCCAACCCTGATCCAGCCCAGAGCTGCTCCCCTCCTCGAACTCATTTATTGCCTCACCCCTAGCTGGAGCCCTCACCCCTTCCTACACTCCAACCCCCAATTTTGTGAGCATTCATGGCCTGCCATACAATTTCCATACCCAGATGTGGCCCTCAGGCCAAAAAGTTCACCTACCCCTGCTCTAGTATGGAGGTGCTGATTAGGTAAGTTACATCTTCACAGCACTTAAGTGGACTTTATGGTCTACTCTGCTTTTAGCCTTTCCTCAGTTCTGTTTTTAACAGATCCTTTCATTATATAAAAATTTAGTGAAAATTGGGTTAGTTTAATTGCCTCTGCTCACTTTAACAAGCAAACTCTCCCTTCATTCAAGAATCCTTTATTCCTGGTGCTCTTGTGCAGTGTGTTAAAGGAGACAACTGTCTTGGCATGCTGTGAAGTGTCCAGGCCCTTTACAGAGTGGTGGCTTTGAATAGATTAAGCCATCGTAGTTGAGATAAACTCCCTTATAAGGAAATGACAGCTCTACTGTAGTTAAGGTTGAAAGGTTTACTGTTTAAAAGAAACTATTCAAAGGGCTCTAAAATCCCCCTGCTAATGCAGATTGCCTTATAGTGGTGTGGGATAGGGTTAGTGGTCCAAATTTGGGATTATTTGAGCCTCAGATCCAGTCTCCCTAAAAATCAGCCAATGGCTCTTAATGTGTTCTTATGTACAGCTGGGGCTCAGGCAAATCCCAAACAGCTGAGATCAGTCTCACCTCTGGCAAGCTTACAATTCCAAGTGCATCATCAGCTTGAACCAAAGCAAATGAAACGCACATGCAGCTAGAGTAGGCCTTTGCTAACAGCCAGAGGGCTTGTGTGCAATCTCTTGCCATGGTAACTGGATGACTCAAGGTGACATGCATGGTCAGTGAATCTGACCACCCTCAGTGTAAATTTGAGCCCTACTCGTGGCAGTTTTCAGAGACTGGTGTTCCTTATATGGCTCTTTTGGATAATTTTGTCCAGAGCCCAAAATATCTGGTTTGAGAGAGATTGAGGTACTCTAAAATCCACATGCAGACTCCCATTTTACTTTAGAAATATTACAAAAATAAGCATTAATCAAATAGAAGGAACATGAAAGTTTTCAGTAAGTAAATAGAACTGTGGAAGCACATCAGTGTCAAGGTGTTCTGATACACAGCCCCTCCCATGAACTGCTTATAAATTTGATTTTTATAATTATGGAACAGGGAAGGGACTCTGCCCCTTTAGGCTGTTGTGGGGGCAGTACTCCCCACCTGCTGACCTTTAGTGGTGTAAGGGATCATTCAAACTGTTTCTGAAAATCTCATTTGAGGGTCTGGGTTGTCAAAAAAAAAATAAATCTTTCCTACAATCTCTTACATCAAGTTATGTCTATACTATAGGATGGGGGTGGGTAAACTTTTTGGCCTCAGGGTCTGAGTATGGAAATTATAGGGCAGGCCATGAATGCTCACAAAATTGGGGGTGTGAGCTCCAGATGGAGGTATGGGCTCTGGGGTGGGGCTGAGGATGAGGGGTTCAGAGTGCAGGAGGGTGCTCCAGGCTGGGACCAAGGGTTTGGAGAGCCAGGGGGCGGGGGTAGGAAATCAGGGTTAGGGCATGGGTTGGGGCACAGAGGTGCAGGCTCTGGGCAGGGCTTACCTCAAGCAGCTCCCAGAAGCAGCAGCATGTCCTCCCTCCAGCTCCTACATGGTGGAACAGCCAGGCAGCTCTGTGCACTGCCTTATCTGCAGGCACCATCCCTGCAGCTCCCATTGGCTGTAGTTCCCAACCAACAGGAGTTGTGGGGGTGGGCTTGAGGCTGGAGCAGCATGTAGAGGCCCCTGACTGCCCTTATGCATAGCAGCCACAGCCGGGGGGGCGGGGGGAGACACGGACATGCCACTGCTTCCAGGAGCTGTGTGTAGCAGGGCAAGCCCCAGACCCTACTCCTCGGAGGGAGCTTGAGGGCTAGATGAGGACCCCAGGCTGTAGTTTGCCCACCCTTGCTATTGGAGCTACAGTGGCACAGCTGTGGCATAATAGCTATGCCACTGTAGCATAGACATTTCCTACAGCCACGGAAGGTTTTTTTCCAGTAGTACAGTAACACCTCCCTGATTAACTGTAGGTATCTATACTGCCACATTTACAATGAGGTTGTCATAAAAAAAAAAAAAAAAAAAAAAAAAAAGACAATTGCTCTCTGAGGCCTGGTCAACATAGCTAAGGTGGTAAGGATGTGAAAATCACAACAGTGTAAATGCAGCAATGTTGATGGGAGAAAGCTTGATGCTGCGAGGTAGTGTTCCTACACTGCGAGAAAAACACCTGGTCAGCATAGCTTACTCTACAGGACTACTCTTGGATTCCTTACTGATCCTGGGCTCACCCATCATAATGGCCATGACTGATGCTTTCTACCATCAGAGACCTGAACTTAGGTATTCATGCCTTTGTCACCTCTCAGCTGAACTACAGCAATGAGATATACAGAGGCAGCACTTAGGAAACGCCAACTAGCACAAAACACTGCAGCACATCTCAGCAATACATGCAACTGTGAGCACACACCTGTCCTCTGCTCTCTACACTAGCTTCCTACTGAATCAAGGTCTTAGTCTCCTGGGTCCGGGCCCTTGAGTACTTTGAAGATAAAGACTATCTAAATTTCCAGGACAAAATGTGATTGGCTGCTTTGCTTCTCTCACACAGTGGAACTTTACACCACAGATAAGCTTTACTTTTATTGTTGAGACAGAACTTGTTTCAGAGGTGGTCAGAGACTATGGAACCAAACACTCCCCAGGAACAATCACAAGCCCCCACTTTCTGTTCCAAGTGTAAGGCATTTCTTTGACCTTGCTTTCTCCACTATACACAAACCAACACCCACCTTACCAAAGACACTCCAATGCCTATGCTTCCCCTTGTGGGGAAGAGGATGGGAGAACATAATGCAGTTATGTTATTTAATACACTATTAGAAGGTGCCAAGAGATACTACTGAGTGTGGTATAAAAACCTATACAGACTAGAAGACAGCCTGGTATACCTCAGACAGCCTCCAGAACTCAATGCTGAAACAGGGTATACTAACCCTCAACATACATGTGCATCTCTGTATCATAGCAAGAGCCCTTCCTACCTGCTCCAACTGATCCTACCATTCGGTACAGCTACACCTAACAGTTAACACAACCAGAGTGCATCTAGATTAGCATTAGAATTCAAGCTTGCAGAACCCAGCCCAGCCAATGGAAAATCTGTTCACGTGCACTTCTGGCACCTTCCCCCACTCCCCTGCCAGTGGTAATGCCAGTTCCAGGACTGCAGTTAATACCGTGTTGTAGGGGTGGCACCTATCTTAATTCTTGGACACAACAGAAGCAAGATTAACAATTTAAAAATAATAATATAATAAAAAAAGCTGGTGTGGGTGGTAGGCAAAATTGGCCACTAGCTCTTGGACCTAAAAAACCACATTCCAATGAGGCAAGGCTATGGAGAAGTTCAAGGGTGTCTATTACACAAGCCTCATTTCACCTTTAAAGTGAAAATAGACTTTTTCTGTTTTCCTGTTCAGTTCTAAAGCTAGGCCTTTACTGACAGTCACAATACACCTTTGGGAAGAGTCTGAATACTTACACTGTTCCTTGCTATCCTTATTTCTCCTTCACCACATCCAGGCCTTGATAAGCTACTTCCTACCAAGTAGAAGCAAATTTATTTTCTTCCCTGGTGTGTGGGGTTTTGTTTTGGTGGGTTTTTTTTGAGGGGGGGAAGGGGTTTAAACACCCTTGAGAACCAGCTTTTAGTAGATCACAGCAATGCTGCAGGCAGATGCATCAATACTAAACAAAATGATAGGAGGCAGCTCTAATATGCTGCATTATAATGCACAGCATTAGCCCTGGGGTGGTCCCCAATTCATGTTAACTAGTTAAAGGCAGTTAGCAGCACATTCCTATCCAAGACAAGCTGAGAGAAAAGTCATGTACACAAGCTGACAAATCTGGGAATATATGGATTTATTTAAAAAAAATACCAGTTTAAAAAAAGACAAGTAAGGTTAGAACTATCACCCATATCACTATAGCAGGATTTCTCCTCCTTCTACACCTCTCATACAGTGGCCTCTTGTCCAGTTTCACGATATCTGCTGACGTGTTCTTGGCCTGTATCTTACACTACATAGCTGCCACTGTCTTTATTTGCCTCTCCCTTAGAGCAGCAATTGCTGAATATACACCATTACACTGCAGATCCACCTTAATTTTCCTCATTGGACCAAACCGCCTAGAACACACACATTAAATGATTCATGTCTGTTACAGGTCAAACTGATCACAGAAGAATTTGCTGCAAAATGAAGGAACCTAATCCATTATTGGGGGAGAAAAAGAGAGTATAGCTTAATCATGCCCTCAAGCGGGGCAATATGTTATTTTGCATATATCACACAGGAGGAGATACTCTCATTCTGTTGAGCAACAGAGTTTTGAGAACCAGTATTGCAAGAGTGTCTTCTGAAAGGCCGGCAAGGGAGAGAGGGAGGAGAAAAATCTAGACTGACCCACAGTGGAGAGTTGAAATATATAATAGGAGCAAGACACTGTAAAACAAACACCTGGCATTTTGAAACAAGGGTTTGGTATCAAACCATTGTATTGTCTAACTATCATTAAATTCCCTCCCCAACTCGGAATTTTTTTTTTTTTTTTTTTTTTTAAATTATGGATTTCAGCTATTGGGTTTTAGGCAGATTTAGACCAACAGTCTCTCTATAGCTTGCTGGACCGATTGAATCTGAGGCTTCAGTTGTGACCCTTCCTTGATGGTAATTGAGCAGGCAATGACAGGCCGGGAGACACCACATGCCCGGCCCAGGGCCTGCTTGGAGCGCACAAAGACATAGGGCACATTCTTGTCCTCACACAAGAGAGGGAGGTGCAGGATGATCTCTAGGGGCTCAGCATCTGCAGCCATCACAATGAATTCTGCTATTCCTCTGTTCAGTGTTTTAGTGGCTGTAGAGAGAGAAGGAAGAGGATTAGATGGAGGTCTTGGTGTGGAGCATATTAACACACGAGAACATTAGGAAACACAAATCTATTTAGTAAACAGTGAATCTATTATAGGTAGATGCCATGGTAATGCTACTAGGAGCCCTAGTTAAGGACCAGGACCCCACTGAGCTGGGTGTTGTACAACCAGACAGAGTTAGTCCTGCCCCAAAGAGCTTGTGAAAATCTCCTGAGGAAAGTGGTGGATTTGGTATCAAAAAAACCATACAGATTGGGCAAGGCTGTGGGGAACATATTCTATGGATCAAACTTGTATTGTTTGACAGAGAGGGAGCGAAGGAAGGCGATATATGCGATTGTATTGATAAAACTGATCCAAATTTTTTATAATTAGGACATAGGAGTCCGGTCTGTCTGTATCCTTGCCCAAAGGCAGGAGTGCCCAAACTTTCCCCCTCATACACTGCGTTACCAGTAACGGAATATGTCCACAGCCCCCTGGGCTAGGAGTGAAGTCACAGCTGGGCCAAGGACAGAGTGGGGGCAGGTGGCTGAGCTGTGGCAAGGAGCAGGGCTGCAGCCAATGCCCGGGAGGGGAGCCAGGGCTGGACTGGGCCCTGCCACTCCTCCCCCCAGACATTCCTCACAACCCCCCCTCCGCCCCCCCAGTTTGGGGACCACGGTCCTAAACACTATCAGTTCTTATGCAGCACTGCAATGGGCACAGACAAACAAATATTAAGGATGTAATCCTGACAAATTAGTCTCACCAGCCAGCCACCCATCTTCTATGAACACACACCCCTGCTATCCCTCCCCAACACACACAATACCACACAGGAACTGTTACACCAACAACCCTATTTTGTGCAGTTAACGGAGAGGCAAGTGAGAGCTGCACAGTTTTGCTGAAGAGGTTAGGTTTGTTCCTGCTAGAATATTCTGTAAGAGAAAAAGGAAAGAAACCCCAAACATTTGCACAAGCCAGAAACCCTATGAAAAAAAACAAAAACAATGCGGATTTGGAAGGGTGAATTACCAAACATTCTAATTCCACAGCTGGAGACAATCATCATCTGTAACATCGAGTGTTAGAAACTAGATGCTCTAGGAATTATCTGGGGGAAGTTCTCTGGCCTCAGAAGTCAGGCTTGGGTCATCACAGTGATCCCTTCTGGCCTCAGAATCTACTAAACCCTTTCTTTACTGCTGGCAAACACAGCACGTCTTATAACGGACAAGCCTCACCTTCATTGGCACCCTTGCGTAGCTGTTTGTAGTTGCAGGACTGCTGTACAAGGTCCAGCAGGGTTTTGGTGAGTTGTGCATCAGCCAATGGGTAAGCTTTGGGGTTCACTTCGGCCTCAGTCTAGAAACAGCAAGAATTATAAGCAGCAGAGAAAAGCTTCCCTTGTAACATTCACAGGCTGGTACTCAGTCTAACACATCCAAACTCCCTAGAGCCACAGGTTTACATCCTGCCAGGATCAACGCAGCCCCTGACTCTTCTAAAACACCTACCCAAAATGTATCCGCAGATGAGAGAGGAAACGCTGAGATCCCGTCTGCTCTGCATGAACACTAAAGATTGCATGGCATCCCAAAGTTACACACACAGAGGTTTGTTCTCAGTTCTAAACCAAAGTTCCCCTCCACATGCTGTTTCACATATACCATGCCAATTCCAGCCCAGATGTAGTTCAGCAGTGATCCCTTTGCAATTTCAGGTGCTATGTTAACATGAAATGTTAATCTGCCAACAGAGAGAGCAATTGCACATTTTTAGATCTGAACTTAAGAATAATCCTGTAAAGATAGTCGGCACCAGGTTTATTTTTGCAAAGGCACGTTTTAAAAATTAAGAAATGGATTGTTCTGAGAATAATTCAAAAGGAAATCTTCTACTTAACACTTCTCCCCCCACTGCCCAGTGTTGGAACAATTTTGTACTAGTGCATAACAAGCAGAAAATAAAATCAACCAGGCTAGTTTGTGTCCATGATAAGTGAAACACACACAGCATCAATAGGGAAAGAGTTAGAATTCTTTTCTGTTTTAATGAAGGCTTTTCTAAAACCTTATGTTAACAATTAAACTGTTCTAGAGCTGCACAGACAATTTGAGGTCCTTCTGTAACAACGACATGCTTTTGCTCAGAGTCAGCTCTACTATATAGGTAGCCAGACACATAGTAAATATTCAGACAGGTGATTGTGGAACTGAAAGGAGAGGACACAGGTTTGTCTAGACAGAGACAGCTCTGCTTCTCCATTTTGAGATGTTCTTATGCCTTAGAAGGGCACAACAGGATACCTCCTAAAGGAGACAGTGTGATCCTGCTGGGAGAGCAATATAGCAGTGCACAGACAATCCAGGAAGTTTTTAGAAAGTGTAGAGGACAATTTCCTGGTGCAAGTGCTGGAGGAACCAGCTAGGGGCAGAGCTCTTCTTGACCTGCTGCTCACAAACCAGGAGAAATTAGTTGGGGAAGCAAAAGTGGATGGGAACTTGGGAAGCAGTGACCATGAGATGGTCGCATTCAGGATCCTGACACAAGGAAGAAAGGAGAGCAGCAGTATACAAATCCTGAACTTCAGAAAAGCAGACTTTGAGGCCCTCACGGAACTGATGGGCAGGATCCCCTGGAAGAATATAACATGAGGGGGAAAGGAGTCCAGGAGAGCTGACTGTATTTTAAAGAATCTTTATTGACGTTGCAGGAACAAACCATACAGATGTGTAGAAAGAATAGTAAATATGGCAGGCGACCAGCTTGGCTTAACAGTGAAATCCCTGCTGATCTGAAACACAAAAAAAGAAGCTTACAAGAAGTGGAAGACTGGACAAATGACCAGGGAGGAGTATAAAAATATTGCTCAGGCATGCAGGAGTGAAATTAGGAAGGCCAAATCACACTTGGAGTTGCAGCTAGCAAGAGATGTTAAGAGTAACAAGAAGAGTTTCTTCAGGTATGTGAGCAACAAGAAAGTCAAGGAAAGTGTGGGCCCCTTACTGAACGAGGGAGGCAACCTAGTGACAGAGAATGTGGAAAAAGCTAATGTACTCAATGCTTTTTTTGCCTCTGTCTTCACAAACAAGGTCAGCTCCCAGACTGCTGCACTGGGCAGCACAGCATGGGGAGGAGGTGACCAGCCCTCTGTGGAGAAAGAAGTGGTTCAGGACTATTTAGAAAAGCTGGATGAGCACAAATCCATGGGGCTGGATGCACTGCATCTGAGGGTGCTAAAAGAGTTGGCGGATGTGACTGCAGAGCCATTGGCCATTATCTTTGAAAACTCATGGAGATCAGGGGAGGTCCCGGATGACTGGAAAAAGGCTAATGGAGTGCCCATCTTTAAAAAAGGGAAAAAGGATGATCTAAGGAACTACAGACCAGTCAGCCACACCTCAGTCCCTGGAAAAATCATGGAGTAGGTCCTCAAGAAATCAATTCTGAAGTACTTAGAGGAAAGGAAACAGGATCAGGAACAGTCAGCATGGATTCACTAAGGGCAAGTCATGCCTGAATAACCTAATTGCCTTCTATGAGGAGATAACAGGCTCTGTGGATGAGTTATTCCTTGACTTTAGCAAAACTTTTGATACAGTCTCCCACAGTATTCTTGCCAGCAAGTTAAAGAAGTATGGGCTGGATGATTGGACTATAAGGTGGATAGAAAGCTGGCTAGATTGTCGGGCTCAGCGGGTAGTGATCAATGGCTCCGTGTCTAGTTAGCAGCCGGTATCAAGCAGAGTGCCCCAAGGGTAGGTCCTGGGGCCAGTTTTGTTCAGTATCTTTGTTAATGATCTGGAGGATGGCGTGGACTGCACTCTCAGCAACTTTGCAGATGACACTAAACTGGGAGGAGTGGTAGATACACTGGAGGGTAGTGATAGGATACAGAGGGACCTAGACAAATTAGAGGATTGGGCTAAAATAAACCTGATGGGCTTCAACAAGGACAAGTGCAGAGTCCTGCACTTAGAATGGAAGAATCCCATGCACTGCTACAAACTAAGGACCAAATGGCTAGGAAGCAGTTCTGCAGAAAAGGACCCAGGGGGTTACAGTGGATGAGAACCTGGCTATGAGTCAACAGTGTCTCCTTGTTGCCAAGAAAGCTAATGGCATTTTGGGCTGTATAAATAGGGGCACTGGCAGCAGATGGAGGAACGTGATCATTCCCCTCTATTTGACATTGGTGAGGCCTCATCTGGAGTACTGTGTCCAGTTTTGGGCCCCACACTACAAGAAGGATGTGGAAAAATTGGAAAGAGTCCAGTGAAGGGCAACAAAAAAGATTAGGGGGCTGGAACACATGACTTATGAGAGGCTGAGGTATCTGGGATTGTTTAGTCTGCAGAAGAGAAGAATGAGGGGGGATTTGATAGCTCCTTTCAACTACCTGAAAGGGGGTTCCAAAGAGGATAGATCTAGACTGTTCTCAGAGGTACTAGAACAAGGAGTAATGATCTCTAGTTGAAGAACTAAATATTGTTATTGCTACAAGAATTTTTGCTGTACATTATCCCTTTAAATAACCCCTTTGTATTATGGTCAATTAACATTCAATAAACGGAAACTCATGCTGTGAAATAAGCAGCAACATTCTGTACTGTTCTCATACCCTATCACAAGGGGAAAGCATCACCTCCACGTGCTCCCACCCAGCCCTGTACTCCCCCCACGTCGAGAGTGGGAAGGTAGTTATCACCCTGCTAGTCTCCGCAAGCTCCCACCCCACCCGGCGGAGGAGCACGGTGAGTGAACGGGACAGAATCAGCACACAGCGCTCAGAGGAGGGCGAGCAGTTGCCCACACAAAAGCCACAGGCCACGACCGCAGTTGCTGTGACCGGCCAGCTGCCCTGTGCGCGGCAGTAGGAATCCTGGGCGAGTGTTCAGATACACGGGCGCCCCAGCGACTTCTTCCCCCTCCCACGTGGCAGCGCCTGTGCTCCACGTGCCCCGGCCCAGGCCGGGCTCCCGGTAGCCAGCCCGGCGCTCCGCTTCCTCGCGCACGCTGCTCGCAGAACGCGCAGTGTCCCAGCGTTCCGGCCGCCCCCACGTGCTCGGCCATCAGCCCACATGGGCCACCCCAGCCGGGACACCGCTCACCATGACTGCGCTGTAGGCGAACCAAGCTCTTCCCTGCGCGGAGCGGAGCTATCCTCTCGGCCCGAAAGCTTCACGGAGGAAAAAAGGCTAAAACGCTCTAAGTGCGTCGCGCCCGGAAATGAGGTTTAGCTGGGCTCGGCCGGAGCTGGGAGCCAGGCGAGACTCTCATCTTAAAGGGCCAGCGCTGCTCTTTTTAAAAACCGGCCGGGTCTAATCTGGATATACGTGGGTTGTGTTGTGCATTGCGCCCCCTGCGCGTGATCAGGTCCCATTACAGAAGCAACAATTCAGGAACCAGAGACCAGCTTTGCTTGCAGCAAAAAGGGATTTTGGCGGAAACAGTCTTCAATATCCTGCTCAGCCTGGGGTTTCCATATAGAGATTGTTATGCTGGAGGTTAGAGGCAGAGCTGAATTCTGATTTCAAATGCATTCTGAATAGAAAGACAAACCTACTCACGCTATACAAGGCGCATAAATTATTCAGGGTACAGTTTGGAGTAACAGGGTGAGATTTTAGCTGGACATCAACATATTTTGCTAACAGTGCAATCTTTCAGACGATTGAATCCTCTCCCAGAGAAAGAGGTGGATGCTTTTTTGACAGTATACTGAAGGATACAGTCCCCTGCTAGCCTGGGTATGGAGAATGAACAAGTGTCTGAAAAGTACATCATTACAATTTTAATTTCTGTTGCTTTAGACTCTAAGTATCTGCTTTTCAGAACAGCTAATAATTCACAGTTCTAGCTGAAGGCTCTAAGAGCTCTGGCACTTTGGAAAACCAGGCTCTAAATTCTGTATCAGCTGATTGCCTATCTTGATCCTTAGTTACTGACCTTCATCTATATTGCCCTGGATTTCCACATGTAAAAAATTGAGAAACAGAGATAACGTGTTACATTTGCAGGATATACAGGGGCATACAATTATACCTCTACCCCGATATAATGCTGTCCTCGGGATCCAAAAAATCTTACCGCGTTATAGGTGAAACCATGTTATATTGAACTTGCTTTGATCCACCGGAGCGCACAGCCCCGCCACCCGGAGTGCTGCTTTACCATGTTATATCCAAATTTGTGTTATATTGGGTCATGTTATATTGGGGTAGAGGTGTATATTCCTTTTGCTGTAACTCCACCTTTGTTCTCTTTTGTCTTTCCATATTTCATTCTTTTTTAGTCTTTGTTCCATCTTTGCTAGTCAGAAAGGGATGCAAATGTTTAACTCATTTTTAAAACTTTCCTAGTTCCAAATGCAATAAAACCATCATGATAATTTTCTGGACTTGGAGAAACATAAGCAAATATTGTGCCTGCTAATGTCATTCATCCTTGTTCGCTTCCCTACTCCAAACAAAACACATACACATTTAGCATTGGATTATGAATTCCCAAGACATCCTTACTGATGCAAAACACAGGACTATGAACACAGGATCTGTTCTGCAGTTCTGTGCAGACCAGAGAATGGATGAAAGGCATCTCTATGCCCCCTGAATGTTGCTGTAAGGGTAAGTTACAAGTGTATGCTACTCGGCGGCAGTGCTAAACGTTCAACATTCTAAGTGAATCTATGCTGGGAAAAACTGCTGTAATTATAGTTCTTAGGTATTCTACAATGCAGTTACTGCACTACAGCAGCAGTTCAGGCATCTCAAACACACACAGCTGATGAGTTTCAACTCTGACTTGAAGGGACCATCTCTAGGGGTAAGAAAAGAAATTTAGTCCCCATAGTTAATTCAGTCTTTGACTTCTCTGAGGCTGCCAACAAGGGGCTGGTATTGGGAAGAACATCAGTACCAGCTGTAATTGTGGCTTTTGTGTTGCAGACCTCAGTAGTGTCAGGGACTCTAACCCAGACGGCAAAGTTCGTTGTCTGACCGCGAGAGAGACAGGCAACACCAGCAAGGTCCAATCAAAAGCTCTTTATTGACAAGTGCACGCATCAATAGAGAGCAGCTCATCTCCAGCGAGAACCAGCCTCCTCTTTACATCTTAGTATAAGCCTATATAAACAATTTTGACGCATCATAAATTATTTACTGGAGCAACCCAACCCCTTCTTCTAACAACTAGAAACTAGACACCTTTAGTATACATGCATGCCTAAAGTTAGAAATGTAGGGGAGTTAAAAACAATCAAAGAACAAAACCAGGGAGCAAAAACAAGGAGGCTAGGAAGCTAGGGCTCTTATTAGTCCTTCGAAGGAGCTGCCCTAACACAGCACATCTGGTACTATACCAGGAATGCAGCTTCTCTCTTATCTCACTTTTTCCCAGCGCTTTGTGAGACATGCTGCTTTTTTCAGCATTTTTCACTCAGGGATTACCCAAACCCTCTGTTAGCCTGACTTTGGTCAGGTTGGCATACCTGGTTTTGTCTGCTATATCTTTATTCAGGCCTAACAATAGGAACTGGACTGAGCCCAAAATGATTTCACATAGGTCACCAAATAACCATGAATTATAGGGCTTGTTTTAAGAGCAGTGGTATCCTCAGTCAAGAACTGATCACTCCCCCACGTTCCAAGTACAAGAAGGAAAAGGCTGGCATGGCTTTTATGTCACCCCAAAACATAGGCTGCAACCAATGAAATGTAAGGTTCTTGGGTTTCTCTTTCGGCCTCATTTATTTTGTCATCTCTCAGTTTTCTCTTTCCTTTCTGCACATTATTTCCCCTTCCCCATTTGCTATTTGGAATCCCCTGTCTTTCTCTACCCATTTCCCTGCTCTCTCTTCTTCTGTCCCTCTTTCATAATCTCTCCCTCACTGTTTCTGATCCTTCCACCTGGATCTCTGCCTAGGGTTCTCATTTCCCCACTTGTTACCCCGCCTGGACCCACACAGCTTTCCCTCCCTCACCTGTCTCACTCCCCCACAAGGGCGGGGGTTCCGTTCTAAGGCTGCCCCCCCCCATGCGGCACTGCTCCAGGAACTCTCTTCTTCTCCCCTTCTAGGTTTCCCAGCAGATCCCTGCTCCTCCTCCTCCCCTCAGCCCCCCAGCTGCCCATGATGCCAGGGAGGCACCAAGCGCATTGCATGGGGTGATGTCCTGGCCCGAGTGCCCCAGTCCTGCCGGCCGTGGCTCCCCTAGGGAGCGGGCTCGGGATGGGAAGAAAGGTGCGGAGGGTGATGTGCGTGGCCCTTTAAGGACAGAGAGCGTCAGCCAGGAATCAACTGCCTCCCTCCCCTGGGCCCCGCCCTCACCACCGAGATGCACGTGCTCGGCTTCTCCCCAGGCGCCGAAAATAAACCCCGCCCCAGTTACGCATGCGCAGGACTTTCCCCGCCAATTCTGTGCTTTTCTTTCCCCGCCACCACGTGACACGTAAACGCAGCCAGGCCGGGCGGCGCGCGATGGAAGCGGCAGCGGGGGCGGGGCTGCTGGTCTGCGAGCGGCTCCACCCACGTCACGACCCGCGCTGGCTCCTGCGGCTGCCCCCGCCGCTTTGCCTGGCCTGCGTCATCGAGACCCTGGGGGACGGCGGCGCCTCGGTACGGAGCCCGCCGGGTCCTCCCCGCGCCAGCGCGCCCCGCCCCCGCCTGTCGGGACCGCCCGCTGTGGGCGGAGGGGGCTCAGGTTCCACATCCGCCCTCTGCGCGTCCCCACACGGGTCCCGCAGCCGGTCCAGCCCCGCCCCCTGCCTGGCCCGGCTCCCCGCCCCGCCCCCGGCTGGTCCAGCTCCGCCCGTTGCCTGGCCCGGCTCCCCGCCCCGCCCCCGGCCGGTCCAGCCCCGCCCCCTGCCTGGCCCG
The DNA here is from genome assembly GCF_025201925.1 of Gopherus flavomarginatus. Taxonomy (NCBI): domain Eukaryota; kingdom Metazoa; phylum Chordata; order Testudines; family Testudinidae; genus Gopherus; species Gopherus flavomarginatus. Next base: position 96,686,665 of record NC_066617.1, on the reverse strand, counting down.
GCTCCCCGCCCCGCCCCCGGCCGGTCCAGCTCCGCCCGTTGCCTGGCCCGGCTCCCCGCCCCGCCCCCGGCCGGTCCAGCTCCGCCCGTTGCCTGGCCCGGCTCCCCGCCCCGCCCCTAGCCGGTCCAGCTCCGCCCGTTGCCTGGCCCGGCTCCCCGCCCCGCCCCCGGCCGGTCCAGCCCCGCCCCCTGCCTAGCCCGGCTCCCCGCCCCGCCCCCGGCCGGTCCAGCTCCGCCCGTTGCCTGGCCCGGCTCCCCGCCCCGCCCCTAGCCGGTCCAGCTCCGCCCGTTGCCTGGCCCGGCTCCCCGCCCCGCCCCTAGCCGGTCCAGCCCCGCCCGTTGCCTGGCCCGGCTCCTCGCCCCGCCCCTAGCCGGTCCAGCTCCGCCTGTTGCCTGGCCCGGCTCCCCGCCCCGCCCCGCCCTCGGCCGGTCCAGCTCCGCCCGTTGCCTGGCCCGGCTCCCCGCCCCGCCCCTAGCCGGTCCAGCTCCGCCTGTTGCCTGGCCCGGCTCCCCGCCCCGCCCCGCCCTCGGCCGGTCCAGCCCCGCCCGTTGCCTGGCCCGGCTCCTCGCCCGGCTTGGCTCTACGCCTCAACCTGGTCTAGTCTCGCTCCCTGCCGTTCTCACCCGAGGCCTTGCCTGGTCCCGGCCCGCCCCCTGCCGGATCATCCCTCCCAGGTCACTTTAATATGGGATGGTCTCTGTGACTTGAGTCCTGGTCTCTAGCGTGGGAATAGGGCTAGTGCCCTGCCCTGCTGCGTTTCTGGGCTCCAGCACGGGTTGCTCAGGCACCTAGGCTGTTGTCCCCTTGGCCTAGTGTCTTCTTCAGCCCCCCTTTGCATGTCGTGAAGGAAATCACCAGTGATACTTTCCATTCCATCTTTAACCTTCAGCTGGTGCGCAAGAAGCATGTGCTGTCTTGCTTCCGTGATGTCCTGGCCTGGCATGCCGTGCCAGTCATCCAGCTGCTGGCACAGGACGAAAGGGTGTGTGTTCATTTCATAGGAACCCTCTTTGGTAAGAGCACCCCCTTTACGTTAACTAATACAGCTAATGGGGGAAGGCAATGCTGATCTTTACTTTTCTGGGATCCCTATGCCTCAGTGTTCCGTGTTTCTATCTGCCCTATCTTGACTTTCAAAGCTCTGTGCCATGAATACTGGACGCAGAACCAGCATATCAGCGTGGATCATGTTTCTCTTCTATTTTGTCTCCTTTTTTAAAGTCTTGCTACAAACCGAGAGCTTTTGGGGGTTTGTCTCTTTCCAGAGTGCACTGCTATTCTGCCACAGCACTGTAAGAGGTATAGAAGGGGTGGCATAGACACCGAGTTCTACTGGCGCTTGTGGGTGCTCGACCCCCCTCTGTCCCCGGCTCCACCCCTGCCTTGCCCTCATTCCAACCCCTTCCCCAAAGTCCTCATCCCAACCCCACCCCTTCCCTGCCACTATTGCTACTCCTTCCCCAAATCCCTGCCCCGGCCCTGCCACCTCCCCTGAGCGTGCCATGTTCCCGCTCCTCCCACCTCCCTCCTGGAGCTTGCTACAGCTGTTTGCTGGCAGCAAGCGCTGGGAGGTAAGCGGAGGAGCGGGGACGTGCCACGCTCAGGAGGAGGAGGTGGGGCATGCCAGGGAGTGCAGAGCACCCACTAATTTTTCCCCGTGGGTGCTCCAGTCCGGGAGCACCCATGGAATCGGTGCCTATGATAGATGGGACTGCAGCTTTGGGATGAAGTGGTACAAAACGAAAGGGGGGCTGCGTAGAAGGAACACATTGCATGGTTTAATAGTACAATATCCAAAATGCTAATCTGCATGATACCTTTTCAGCTCATGTCTCTGAATTTGTAGAAATTCTCATTGAAGCTTGAGGGCCATTCACCTGCTCCTTTCCAGCCAGTATCACAGTAGAGCAGCATATTCTAAGAGTACGTCTACACTACCCACCGAACTGGTGGGTAGCGATTGATCTATTGGGGATCGATTTATCGCATGTAGTGTAGATGCGATAAATTGATCCCCGATCACTCTCCCGTCAACTGCTGAACTCCAGCAGTGCGAGAGGCGGAAGCAAAGTCGACGAGGGAGCTGCGGCCATCGATCCAGTGCTGCAAGAATGCAAAGTACGTAATTTTAATTCGATCTAAGATACGTCGACTTCAGCTACTCTATTCTCTTTGCTGAAGTTGCATATCTTAAATCGATCCCTGCTGCAGTGCAGACCAGGCCTAAGGGATTAGAAGCGGTGTCTTTCCAACAGTGATCTTTGCTGGCCAGAGCATATGCACGATCGGTTTTTGTTTGCATCACAGCCCTTGCAGGAAGAGTTGGTATGGAATGTTGGCCCATCGAACAAGGAATAGTAAGGGAGGGGGAAAGTGGTGGGGTGCATAGAAGTCCCAAAAGCTGGTTGTTTCAGTGAATGAATATATTGGATTCTCTGTTTCTGCCTGGTTGCTCCCCAGATCTCATTTACACTTGAGATTTTTCTTGCTCTTTAGGGGAAAATACATCTCAAGATCCCTCCCTCTCATTCTTCTATTCTGACACATTGAATAATTTCAGTGGTGTTTTCCCATTTTGTTTGTACATATGATGCTGTGCATTGTTAGGAACACAGCTTTGTAGATTTTAATAATTTTATTCACAGAGGTTATACTGAGCCCAGTCTGTGCCGTTGGCCCAGTACAAATGCGAAGGGAGCAGCCCTGGCCCTGAGGAGTTCACAGACAATTCAGACCTAGATAATATAGTTCTAGCAGTAAACATACATGAATCCAATAACTTAGGGGGACAATGCGTGCTTTAAAAACAGGCAATAACATCAAAAATACCCCTTCTCTATATTTTGGAAGGCTTACTGTAGAGAGGGTTTGGGGACAGGAACTGTCTTTTACTGTATGTTTGTACATATAGTAGGGTCCTAACTGTGGCTTCCGGGTGTCACTGTACTACATATAATCAATTACAATAAGTATTAAAGAGAGATTGGAATGAGCTGATTTTGGTTTTTTTGGTACACTAGCTTTGGGAGGGAGGTCCAGGGGTAAGGCAGCAGCATGGGGAAGGCAAAACGACCAATGTGGTGTTGTAATAATTGGCCCTACAAATGTACATAATGAAAAACTCAATTGTAAAAAGTATGTGAAAATTCCTAAAATGTCACAGTAACCTATCAAGAACAAATGTTAATGGGAAAAGGTATGAAAGGGAGACAGAAAAACTAAATTAGTCTAAGCAGAAAGGTTACTGATGTAACTCAAGGACGGTGTTTTAAAAGTGTAGAAACTGTAAGCCAGAATTGATGTATCAAAATCTAGGCCTAATTGGTGGACAAAATAATGATGAGAGAGGCTATTCTGCCTACCGCACATGACGTTCCCCTAGTGTTATCCAGGGCGGTGATTTACTAGGTCACTTCAATCCTTGACTCTGGGAGTCGGCGTTACCCTGCTCTGCTATGACAACCGTCACTCCTGAGCTGTTCACACACAGCCTCTGGCATGTAAGCTGCTCCTTGGATTGTGCAACCGAATGATACTAGCCAATATCTCTGGTCCCAGACACAACCCTAGGAACCTCTGTCTTGCAGTGTCCAGTTATGCCCGCTGGACGCTGCAAGCTTATACGAGTTTGTCAGTTTAATAAAGTGATACGTATCAGGCTTGTTGTCTCAAGGAGAGTTTCTGACAGGCTTCTGACCAAATGCACTGCTTCAGATAGAATAAACAAACAGATTTATCAACTACAAAGATAAATGTTAAGTGATTATAAGTCAAAGCACAACAAATCAGATTTGGTCAAATGAAATAAAAGCAAAACACATTCTAAACTGATTTTAACACTTTCAGTACCCTTACAAATGTAGCTGCTTCTCATCACAGGCTGACTGGTTGCTCATAAGCCAGGCTCTCTGCTTTGATCAGGGCTTCAGTCACTTGGTGTGGTGACTGTAGATGTACGTGGAAGAGAGAGGAAGAGCATGGCAAACATCTCCCTTTTATCATGTTCTTTCTTCCCTCTTGGCTTTGCCCCTTGCTTCAGAGTCAGGTGAGTGTTACCTCATCACAGTCCCAAACTGACCAAAGGAAGGTGGGAGTGACTCACTCAAGAGTCCAACAGGTCTTTTGTTCCTGTGAGTCTGGGCTGGTTGCATACATGCCCGATGAGGTGTGAACTGCCCCTCTGCTTCTGGAGGGCTTATTTTAAGCAATGAGGAAACATTTTCAGCCACATAACTATATACCTGTCATAGAATATCAGGGTTGGAAGGGACCTCATCTAATCCAACCCCCTACTCAAAGCAGGGCTAATCCCCAGACAGATTTTTGCTCCAGGTCCCTAAATGGCCCCCTCAAGGACTGAACTCACAACCCTGGGTTTAGCAGGCTAATGCTCAAACCAGTGAGCTATCCCACTGTATAACAGTACTATAACATCACTATAACAACAATACTCAGTGCATCATGAGCCTTCCAAAGACACCCAACATGACAACCTTTGCATTGGATGCCACACAATCATATTTTAATGATGAACATGGGGGTGTACGGTCTTCCCACGAGGTACAGAACGTCCCACACTCCTTATGTGTTCCTTAAATTAAAACACTTTGGAAGAAAAATTGGCTACTGAATGAAGCTTCACTATCATGGCTGCCACCCTGATGATCTACTGGGGCACCGGGCTTTTATCATCCATATCCTAAAAAATGTCCTGACCAAACCAGGCCAAAAAAGAGCCCCAAATGACATTGCTGTCTCTGCTGGTTCCAATTATATCCCAAACACCACCTAAAATAAAACAAAATCAAATGTTAACAACAGCAACATCAACAGCTCAAGCCTCCCTCAACCAATTTCTTCTCTTGTCCCTAAAATGACAGTTCTTAACCATTTAAAAACTGCCAAAGGGTTTTTTTTCCTTCTAAAAACTCTCTCCAGCTAATTCCCCAAACAACAAAAAAGTTGTTGAAAATAAAAACCTTGTTTAATACTTTACCTTTCAAATTCTTTAACTGTTTTCCTTTCTTTAATTTAAATTTTTTTAAAAAAATATAATGGTATGTTTCCAAGGTACTAAGCAGGCTGAGGTCTCTGTATACCAAACCCCACACCTGGTTTAATACTGTTTAGTGTTGGACAGTGATTGGGTTATGTTAACACCTTTAGCCAGTTTATTTCATCTAAATCAATACAACATCGGAAAAAGATAAAAAAGGAGGGAGTTTTGAGAGGAACATAGGCAGAAGAAAGGGAGGTTAAAAGTGAAACGAGGGAAGAGATGCAGGCTGGGGTATTGTGAAGGGCCATGATGGTGAGCATGAATAGTCTGAATTTAACTTGTAAAGTGAAAGGAAGCTAACTCTACAATATTCTGTAATAAAGGTAATTGATCCTATGATGTAGAGGGGATGGGATGAGGCAGGAAATAAAACTGCTTTCTCCAGACCCAGTGTCTCAGTATTGGTCAATTGGTCAGCTGTTTTATGTGGAGGGTTTTTGTCCTTTTGAACCATCAGAAGCAAAATACTGAACTAGAAATGTTGGTAGAACAGACCCGGTCGGGAGGAAGAAGGGATTGTGGTGGACCAATGCTCTGATCTAATGTGGAAGGAGGTGGGGTACTGGATTAGTAGTCTGATCTGGTGCAGCAAAAGGTGGGATGATGGTCAAATCTTATGTTCTGGTTGTGAAAATAAAAGATTATGTTAAACAGTTCTGTAACAATAGATTAAGTTTACCTCTGGAATAGTCTCAATGGGAATGTGAATTTCTAATACTGGTAGTGTTTAATTTTAGGCTAAATAATCTGTTTGGCAGTGTTCACTGCTGTAAGGGAACAGGAACAAAACTGTTCATGGCAGGAGCGGGTGGAACATAAAGAGACTGATCTGACAGTCTGTAACTCCTGGGATTCTGGATAGTGTGCTATGTGTATTCTAGAAACAGACTTTTGTGAGGTGGATTTAATAATACCAGTCAGAGACACTCAAATGCGCTGGTGATGTGGGTTGTGTATGTACTTAGATAGGTGAAAACAATTATTTTAGGAGAAAAAAAAAATCTCTCACTATACCCCCTAAAAACAAAAAACACAGCAAGCAAGTTAAAAGATTACAAGTTAGGCTGTATGCTTCAGCCTCTTGTGAATTGGATACAGGGAGCACCTTGTGTCCTGCTCCCAAAGAGCAATGTCCTCCCAGTCTTGACCAGAAAGACAGGTTGGTCTAACATGAAGCAGGGCTAATAAACAGGGAAAATGCAAGAGTCCTGAAAAGTCCCCAGGATTCCTTTCAAAATCAAGCCCCAACACTGATGATCTCAAATGGGGGATATATTATGTAATTGTGGTTTATATGTGAGTTGATCTTTCAGGGATGTTGCATACAGCAGAAGACAGTAGTGCACTGGATCTACCCACTGAAGGTGAGAGGGAGGTTCTGGGTCTCACTGGCAGGTTGGGAAGAGGAATCTACTGTATCTGGTTGGATGCTGATAGTCTCAGCAACTTCACAAATTGAAGAGAAGAGCTGTTCCCTCTCCTTGCCAGGGTGCTTTGCATGCACAGTGAAAGGGGTATAATCTCCTAAGAGTTGTTTTTGGGGGAAGCATACCCACAGCTCATTTAATCTTTGGCATTTCTGCTGACACTGGTGTCTTTCTCACAAAAATCTTAAGAGCTGAACTGAAAAGTAACCAGCTCTCTTCAGAGAGGGTATCAGTTTTCAGTCAGTAGGAATGTGGGCTGGATTTCACATGGTGACACAGAGGTAAAGTGTCTTTGTCACATTACTAATCCTCTGAGATGTGCACACTCCCAAACCGTAAAACAGTTTAACTTATTGGTGCCTCATACCTGAAGGTTTTCATAGATTTTAAGCCAGAAGGGACTGTTAGATCATCTATTCTTAGCTCCTACATAACGAAGGCCTTACAATTTTATCCTGTTACCTCTGCATTGAGCCATAACTTGTGTTTGACTAAAGCACATCTTCCAGAAAGGCCCAGAGTCTTGATCTGAAATCATGAAGAGATGGAGAATATACCATGTTCTTTGATAATTTGTTCAAAGGGTTAACCACCCTTCACTGTTAATGTATCACTGAATACCCTAACAATATAAACAGAAAAAAGTATGTGCCATAAAAGCATATGCCCTAAACAAAATACACAATGGGAGCAAGGTAAACCCACGACAACCATTCATATAATATCAAACAGTATACCCTGACTCCATCCTCTTGTATTACCCCCACAATAGCTTTCTTATCTGTTTGGTTGTCTACTGGAAAACTTTTACCTCTTAAGTCAGTCTGAATGTTCCTTATACCCATGGAAAGCCTGTGATCTAAACATGTCAGAAATAGTTTTGAGGTTATACAGATTTTTTTTACTGGGAAAGCAGTTGTCTTCATGCAACTCACTGATTGTTTAGTAAAGCCAAAAATGATGTGCAAATGGCTTCTAGTGAACCTAGTTTCCTGTTGATTTCCATTATTCCACCTCCTCCTCGTCACTAGGGCACATGGAATAAGGTTTTCTTGCAGTTACTGTGAGCCAAAAATAATAGGTCTTAATTGGTGCCGAGGAGGTGGAAAAGTAGAATTGGAACACCAAGCTGTAGAAATAGGACTTGATACGCAGAATAATCACAACAAGTGTAAATAACACCTAGCTCTTATCATCGGTAGATCTCAAAGCACTTTACAAAAGAGGTCAGTTTCATCATCCTACATTTGGGGAAAATGAGGGAGAAAAGTGGGTTGGTAGCACTCATCCAGCAGCAGAGCTAGGGCTCAAACACAGGTCTCCTAAGTGAGCCCCTTGTCCACTGGGCTATTACAACCTGGTCTGTAACAGGCTCCCAGAGAGCCTAATGCTAGATAAGGGCCCCTCAGATTATATCTGCTCATCAGATGTGTCCTGATCTAATCTCAGAAAGGAAGTGTGGGAAACTTGTCCTATGCACTACTTATTGAGTGTATTTTTGCTTTGAACAAGGAACTAATTCTTTTTCAGCCTGATATCTCTTTGTTACTTGATAGCCTGACACTGAATTGGTGACTGGAAGTTAATTTCCTTGTAAACAGATGGCAGTCACTAATGCAGGGTTTATGATGACTTCACTGCAGAAAGTTCAAGCTGGGGCAGGAGGAATATCAAATAACAGCAAAGGGAATGCAGATGTTACTCTGCTTTATAAGCACCTCATAGACTTTAAGGTCAGAAGGGACCATTATGATCATCTAGTCTGACCTCCTGCACAATGCAGGCCACAGAATCCACTTCTGTAACAATCCCATCCACTTCTATAACAAACCCCTAACCTATGTCTGAGTTATTGAAGTCCCCAAATTGCAGTTTGAAGACCTCAAGCTGCAGAGAATCCTCCAGCAAGTGACCCATGCCCCATGCTGTTTAACCTCCATATGCGTTAAACAGGTACTCTACCTGCTCGGTAAAGCTCTGTGGAAGATGTGTTCTGAGTAAACTCTGGTGTGTGTTATTGTTACTGATCCTGTTTCTTCTGCTCAGTTCTGGTGCGACTTGTGGCGGAGCTGAAGTTGGAGCAGTATGTACACTGTGTGTTGGATGAAAGCCAGAAAGAGGTCAGTAAAGATTATTTCCGTGCTCTCTTTGGTCCCCCAAGTTTGAAAATATGGAAAGTTACACACTATTGTGAATGGGCTCTTGAGGAATGTCCTAAATGCTGCTGCTGCCTTTGTGACTTTGGCAATGTTGACATCTGCCCTGGAATTTTTACCATGATATGCCCTCCACCATGGCAACATGGCATCCTCTGTGGTTTCTCTTTTCCCTCCATTACTGCGGCAATAATATGGGCAGCTTTTCAGACCTGGAGCTGCTTGGCAGGTCTGCTCCCTTCGCTTGTGCTCTCTTCATTGCCAGATTCATCACAAAATGTCAGACTTCCCCAGAGCACAGAAGCTTGGCAGACAGCAGAGATGGGCAGAGGGTTAGCCAGCTCCCTCATCCACCTACAACACATCACCGTGGGGAGTGCAGCAGCAGGGCAGAAACCAGGAGGAGATTATTGCTGGGAGATTTGGTGGATGTGTTTAGGGACAATTGTCTGGACAAACAAATATCTTCCGCTGATTTATCCTGAACAGTTAAGGGGGTTCCACTGGCTTAGAAGCTCCCATTTCAAGGGGTTCATTGCACCATGAGGGGAGTTCACCATTTTGTGTGTGTTTCCCATTTTGGGCCACATTCTTATTGGTGGTTTGTTTTCTTCCCTTCCCAGTTATCTAAGGCAGCCACCATGAGAGGGAGCCTGTCTATGTTTAATCTCCTGGGCAAACTGGCAGATGCCGTCCCGGGTTTAGCTGATATATTGGTGATTGAACACGGTGAGTCATACTTCATTATATCATGGTAACATCTAGAGGCCCTGAGAGAATGAGACAGACACTAAAACAACGAGCAGTCTGGTGGCATCTTAAAGACTAACAGATTTATTTGGGCATACGCTTTCGTGGCTAAAAACCCCGCTTCTTCAGATGCATGGAGTGAAAATTACAGATACAGGCATATATACACTGGCACATGAAGAGAAGGGGGTTGCCCTACAGTTGAAGAACCAGTGTTGACAAGGCCAATTCAGTCAGGGTGGATGTGGTCCGCTCCCAATAATTGAAGAGGAGGTGTCAATACCAAGAGAGGGGAAATTGCTTTTGTAGTGAGCCAGACACTCTCAGTGATCTTCCTGAAAACACCATTCTGGCCACCATGGATGTAGAAGCGCTTTACACCAGTATTCCACATGAGGATGGGCTATAAGCTGTCAGGAACAGTATCCCTGATGAGGCCATGGCACACTTGGTGGTTGAGCTTTGTGATTTTGTTCTCCCCCACAACCATTTCAGATTTGGGAACAACTTATACCTTCAAGTCAGTGACACTGGTGTGGGTACCTGCATGGCCCCACAGCATGTCAACCTTTTTATGGCTGACTTAGAGTGACGCTTCCTCAGCTCTCGTCCCCTAGTACCTCTCCTCTACTTGTGCTACATTGATGACATCATCATAAGGACCCACAAGAAGGAGGCCCTTGAAGAATTCCACCTGGATTTCAACAATTTCCACCCTACCATCAACCTCAGCCTGGACCAATCCACACAAGAGATCCACTTCTTAGATGCTACAGCGCTAATAAGTGATGGTCACATAAACACCACCCTATATTGGAAACCTACTGACTGCTATATGTACCTACATGCCTCCAGCTTCCATCCAGGACACATCACACGATCCATTGTCTACAGTCAAGCCCTAAGATACAGCTGCATTTGCTCCAATCTCTCAGACAGAAACAAACACCTACAATATCTTTATCAAGCATTCTTAAAAACAATACCCTCCTGGGGAAGTGAGGAAACAGACTGACAGAACGAGATGGGTACCCAGAAGTCACTTACTACAGGAGAGGCCCAACAAGGAAAATAACAGAACACCATTGGCCATCACGTACAGTCCCCAGCTAGAACCTCTCTAGCACATCATCAACGATCTACAATCTATTCTGGAAAACGATCCGTCACTCTCACAGACATTGGGAGGCAGGCCAGTCCTTGCTTACAGACAGCCCCCCCAACCTGAAGCAAATACTCACCAGCAACTACACACCACAGAAACACTAAGCCAGGAACTAATCCCTGTAACAAATCCCATTGCCTACTCTGTCCCCATATCTTCTCTAGTGACACCATCAGAGGACCCCAACCACATCAGTCAGACCATCGGGCTCGTTCACCTGCACATCTACTAATGTGATATATGCCATCATGTGCCAGCAATGCCCCTCTGCCATGTACATTGGCCAAACTGGTCAGTCTCTATGTAAAAGAATAAATGTACACAAAGCAGACATCAGGAATGGTAACATACAAAAGCCAGTAGGAGAACACTTCAATCTCTCAGGACATTCAATAACAGATTTAAAGTAGCCATCCTTCAACAAAAAAAACCCTTCAAAAACAGACTTCAAAGAGAAACTGCAGAGCTACAATTCATTTGCAAACTTAACACCATTAATTTGGGCTTGAATAGGGACTGGGAGTGGCTGGCTCACTACAAAAGCAATTTCCCCTCTTTTGGTATTGACACCTCCTCATCAATTATTGGGAGTGGACCACATCCACCCTGTCTGAATTGGCCTTGTCAACACTGGTTCTTCACTTGTAAGGCAACTCCCTTCTCTTCATGTGCCGGTAAATATTTATGCCTGTATCTGTAATTTTCACTCCATGCATCTGAAGAAATCAGGTTTTTTTACCCACGAAAGCTTATCTTTCCAAATAAATCTGTGTCAAGGGGTAGCCTTGTTAGTCTGGATCTGTTAAAAGCCACAAAGAGTCCTGTGACACCTTATAGACTAATAGACATATTGAAGCATAAGCTTTTGTGGGTGAATACCACGGCATGCGTCTGACAAAGTGGGTGTTCACCCATGAAAGCTTATGCTCCAAATAAATCTGTTAGTCTTTAAGGTGCCACCCGACTCCTCATTGTTTTTGTGGATACAGACTAACATGGCTACCACTCTGATACAGACACTAAGTCACTTTCCCAAGGTCACAAAGCAAATCTGTGGTAGAACTAGGCATTGGGCCCAAATCGCTTGAGTCCCTGTCCAGTACTTAGCCGTGAGGCTGCTCTACCTCTCCTGGCTAGTTCGGCCTGTTGAAGACCAGCCTTAGTGGACTGGAATTTGAAGCTCTGTTTGCCTCTTGGGAGACATGCATGTGGTTGCACTTCCCCATGTCTCCCTTCCCCAAGGTAGGAGTGCTGGTGCGAGAATGCTCAGCCCCTGAGTAGAGGGGTTGGGGAGTGGATGTGGGCATGTATATTGTTATGTAGTTTAACTGTGAGCCCCCCTTGGACAATTCTTACAGCATCACTCACTCCTCAGAGAATCACAGCAGGTGGCCCCACATTTCTTAATATAAGGCTTGATTAGGGAAAGAGGGAAAGGTCAATTAACATGCATTAACTAATCTCAACCTAACCTCAACCTCTTTTCCTAGCCTGCATGCACAGGTCTGTAAAGTGTTTCTGGAGGCTTTTGCAGGGAATGTGCCTCTGCCAGATGACTTAGAAATGTCGTTACCAGTGTTTTCTCTCAACAGCTGTCATTGTTCTTCACCACTCTAGGTAACTTAATGGAACACCTGCTGGCAGGCTTGATGTACCCCAACGAGGGTGTAAAGGCTGCTGTCTGCTATCTTTATGGCAAGCTGTACTCTTCCCCCACTAGTTCAGAAAGGCTGTCAGTGCACTTCACAGAGAGGCTGTGTGACCTCTTCTTGGCTACCCTAGGGAATGCACAGACAAAGGAACTGCAGGTTAACTGCTTGGGTAAGACATCTCAGAGAAACAAAAGATGTGGGGTTGTCTTTGATAGTTTGGGATTCTAATGTGTCCTGGACTCTGGATTGTTCCTCAGAACTCTGAACTTGCAAACTCTCAGCTGGTTGGACTATTCCGTAGGTAGTGAGTGTACTTGTCCACAGCTACTGATCCCTTCTGTTACTGCACAATTGTTCATCCTAGCCCCATTGCCAAACCCTCCTAGTATAACCAGGGAAGCAACACACTCTGTCACACCTTGTTGCTGGAACCCCAGTGGTACTTGCTGAAACTGTCTCTGAAGGCCTCCAGCTTGCACCATGGCTTGACCTGTCCCAATTTGACTGTGTCATCTGCCTGGAAATCAAGTAATCCCCTAAGGTTAAAGTGACTGATTCCAACCTCTACATACAATCAGATAGATTGGTATTGTAAAGTAGTTGGTTTGATTCTGAGAAATGCAACTTGGAGATATGAAGTGTCTTGTAGCTTAGGCTGAAAAACAAAAATGGAGATTGGCTTTCTCTCACAGGCGCTGACTTTCCAATATGCCCACCCTCACCCCACACCCTGTCCTGTCTCTTTCCGCCCCCTCCCCAAGCGTGCTGCATCCTCACTCCTCCCGCTTCCCGCTGAGAGCCTCCTGCATGCTGTGAAACAGCTGATCGCGGTGGGCGGGAGGCACTGGGTTGGAGGGGGGAGGAGCTGATTGGCGGGGCCCACCGATGGGCGGGAGGTGCTGGGGGAAGGAGGTGGGGCCTGATGGGGCTGCCAGTGGGTGCTCAACACACACCATTTTTTTCCCCGTGGGTGTTCCAGCCCCAGAGCACCCACGGAGTCGGTGCCTATGCTTTCTCTAAGCTTCTGGATGATGCAGTCAGAACCATCGTTTTGCATAGAGCAGTAATGTCATGCAGCACACAGGATGGTTTCGGCTACACTCACACAGCTCAAATGCACACCAAACAGCGATCTCTCCCTTTACCGTACAAGGGGAACAGTAGTCTGCTTGCTTTTCACATCCAACAGTCAGCCATTTGTAACAGATGTCTCTTTTCAAAAGTTCACTCCAACAGCCCTGCTACATCACTTATGGACTTACATTAGAGTGTTGTCTACAAAATCTCTTGTTGATGATTTTCATCAGTGCATGTAACAATGTGCACTGTATGTTTATAATGTGCTGCTTGTGGTAGGTTCTTTAAACTTGTAGCAGTTACAGAAATGGGATTATTAAATGGGTAGGTGTGAGAGCAGGTTGGGAGAATGGATAGCAAGAGGTGTGAATGGTTGGCAGTAGTAAGTACCTGGGGGAGAAACTGGTGATTGGGTCCCTGGCTGCAAGCGGCAGAGAAGTGGCTGGTTTTGAGCTGCGCTTTAAAAAGAGTTTGGAGGTGAGGAATTGGAAAGGCAGAAGGAGTGGATCAGGTTGTGCTAGAAAGCTGGTGCAATGGCAATTAAAGGATCCAGTGATGGAAGAGGGAACGGGGAATGGAGAGAATCAGAAATGGCAAAGAGGAGAATTGGGGATGAGGGTGTGTGTGTAAAGCATTGATGGACGGTGGAGATACATGGGGGCATGGCCAGAGAAAGCCCTGAATGTAAGCAGAAGGGTTTTGTCAAGAATACAGCAGTGGGTAAGGAGTCAGTGACATGTTTCAGGACAGGATGTTGTGAAGCTCCCAATTGTTCCCACTCCCAGTTTGCTGCTTGTTCTTTCTCTCCCTTTGCAGGTTTGCTAAAGGAGCTGCTGAATTCTGACCATTTTGTATCAGTTGTTATGAGCAATTCAAGAAGAGGGACAGATTCCGAGAATACTGAGTTGTTGGAGGGAGAGAACCCACTGCCACTAGTGCTCAAAAAGGTAATTGCTGAAGGGGTTACCACATCTCTCAACATGCCTCGTACAAGTGGCCAGTCAAATTATCCCTTACTGTGAGGTGAGTTATCAATAGGAACAGTTATTTGCTGCACTGGTTCAAGTAGCCTCCCCCATACTGATCAATGTCAGATACAGCCTAGGAAGGTGGAAATCCCCCATAATGCACCAGTTGTTCAATAGTGCACCAGTAGTGAGTGGAATTTCTTCCTGATCCCAGCTCTGTTTAGCTGATATGCTGAAGCATGAGGATCAGCATAGCTCTTGTAAGCATTAGCCTGGCTAGTGTGATTACAAAGCTATTCTTAGTCATAGGTGTCTTTAATGTTTTTCTTAATCTTGCTAAGTTACTTGCCTTGGTATTATCTTGCCATAGCAAGTTACACTAGGGAATTATATGTTGCTTAAAGAGATTTCTTTTTGCCTGTTTTAAATTGGTCTTTTTCAAGCTCGCTCTGGAAATTCTTTCCTAATCAAGTCTGTGGTTTTGATTTTTTTCTTCATTTTTGTTTCCACACAGCTGTTGCTGTCCAGAGATGAAATGCTACAGGTGGCAAGTGTTCAATGTATGACTGCTGTGCTTGTGCATTCTCCTATCAAATATGCTCCTGCCTTTATTCATGCAGACATCCCAGGTGAAGAAATACAATAATACCTTGTAGCTTTACAGTGTCTTTCCCTCTGGGGGTTATCATAACCTAGTCCCAGATTTGGACCTTAGCGTCCAAAATATGGGGGTTAGCATGAAAACCTCCAAACTTAGTTACCAGCTTGGACCTGGTAAAACTGCCACCACCCAAAAAATTAGAGTGTTTTGGGGCACTCTGGTCCCCGCAAAAACCTTCCCTGGGGACCCCAAGACCCAAATCCCTTGAGTCTCACAACAAAGGGAAATAAACCTTTTCCCTTCCCCCTCCAGGTGTTCCTGGAGAGATACACAGAAGCAACCTCCGTCAATCTAAGCAGAGGGATTCCACCCTCCCCCGTTTCCAGCCTGGAAACACAAGCACTTCCCTCTTCACCCAGGGGGAATGCAAAGTCAGGCTAGTAAATCTAACACACACAGATTTCCCTGACTTCTTCCTCCCACCAATTCCCTGGTGAGTTGCAGACTCAATTCTCTGGAGTTCCCCACTAAAGAAAAACTCCAACAGGTCTTAAAAAGAAAGCTTTATATAAAAAGAAAGAAAAATACATAAAAATGGTCTCTCTGTATCAAGGTGACAAATACAGGGTCATTTGCTTAAACGAAATGTTGAATAAACAGCCTTATTCAAAAAGAATACAATTCAAAGCACTCCAGCAACTATAGACATGTAAATACAAAACAACAAACCAACTTTGTACTCACAACTTGGAAACAGAAGATTAGAAAGCAGGAAATAGAAAAAATCCTTCTCATAGCTGAGAGGGACAGGCAGAAGACCAAGAACAAAGGACTCACACACAAACTTCCCTCCACCCAGATTTGAAAAAGTCTGGTTTCCTGATTGGTCCTCTGGTCAGGTGCTTCAGGTTACTTTTTTTTCAGGTGAAAGACACATTAACCCTTAGCTATCTGTTTATGACAGGGGTATCTTAACAGTGTACAGTTTGTGAACATAGGTAATTGATATCAATCCATGTAATGCATCCACCTCTGGGGTAGTCACAACAGCCATTCTGCATCAACAAAAACCACCAACGTTATTATAGGAAGAGAATTGAAAAATGAGCTCCTAGTTGAAATTTAAGGGGGAGTTTTACATAGACAGAATGTAATGTCCTAAATTGGAATTTGGGCAGGTCATCAGGTTTAAGACTCCTCTTGCAAAAAGTGCCAATGAGGATACTTATTATCTGTAATTGGTGTAAAGACAGCATTTCTAAATGCATAGCACTGCTAGGAGGCATTGCTCCAGTAGTGATTCAGAGCATAGACCATCCTTTACCAAATTACTAATTACTTCCTGCAGCATTTGTATTTTCCTTTGAAGTCTCCCATCCAAGAATTAACCTGGCCTAACCCTGCTTAGATTATACATTCTCATGGCATGCGTAACTGCAGAACCCAAACAAGCCAACTTCTATCCTGAATTAACCCTATATCATCCCCTTGACTTCAGTGGGGTTGCACAGGATGTAATGCAGCTCAGACTTTGGCCCAGGATGCCAGCCCAGGAAGATGTTAAATTTTCATTTCCCCTCCGCAGAGGAATTAACCACTTTGGTTTTGTGCATCCCCTACTTTGGATGTGTAAGAGTGTGAGAGGCAGGGTCACAGCTGCTGTGACAAAGCTGGCTTTATCCCTTAAATCATGTTAAAGTCTGTAGCCGTATTTCAGCTGCTTGCTAGCTATGTACCAGAGGGATATCAGCCCACTTGCCTTCAGGACCCTGCTGCTCTTTAGTCACTTTATTTGAGGATGATATATCCACCATTTTCCTCTGCATTCTCCTTCTCTTTCTTTAAGAGTCCTATTTCACAGTAATCCTCGCTTTGGCTGAGCAAAGCTGGAATCCCTTTTTCCTTCAGGGCTCATCAGTGCTGCTGGACACCATCCAGAGGTAGTGAGTGGGTGGTTGTCTCCTCTTCCCTAGGGACTATTACTGAGTGTTACTGTTAAATTAGTATGGCAGTAGGGTGGAAACAAGAAGATCTGAAAGAAACACTGCTCCCAGTTAAAGCCTCTGTTGTTTTCCCTGGCCCCCTAGGGGCAGTTGTGCCAGGCATGGTGGAGATGCTGTTTTACTAGGGTGGTTTTATTTCTTTGCTTGCAGAATTCCTGTTTGAGTGTCTCTTCTGCACCAATGAAATTCTCCTCTGGTCGGTTTATTGCTGCCTGCTGCTCCTAACTGAGGAGCGGCTTTTCTTTTCCAAGTGTCACACAGTCTATGGTAGGTCCCAGTCCTTCCTAACCTGTCAAAATTGCTTGAGTAATATCACATGGACACTGAGGATGTAGCTGGGGTTTCAGAACCTTTTACTGCAAGGTCACTGGTCCCAGATTAGTAGTAACTGAAAATTATTCCAATACGATGCTTGTCTGGAGACTTCCATGACATAGGTTTATGGTGCCTGAGTCCAGTTCCTGGTGGCCACTTGTCCACATTACAGAAGCCACCAGCACTGTTGACATTAACTGGCATCTTGCTGGCAGTCTCTACAAAGATGCCAAGGACATAGGAAGACAGAAGCTGAATTCACCATTAGGGTATGTCTATATTTGAACTGGGAACATGATTCCTGACTTGTGTAGACATACCCACCCTAGCTCTGCTCAAGTCAGCACCTAAAAACAGCAGCGTGTCTGCACCGGCGCAGGCGGTGGCTTGGGGTAGCCACCTGAGTGTGTACCCAGAAGAGTGGGTGGGATTGTACTTGGGGTAGATACCCTAAGCAGCCGTCTGGGCCACCAGAGCCACACTCCTGTTTTTAGGTGCTAGCTCAAGCAGAGCTAGTGCAGGTACATCTGCGTGAGCTTGGAATCATACCTTCCAGCTCAAATGTAGATGTACCTTTACAAGGGAAGCTGAGGCACGTTGGCAGGGAGCAGAGTGTATGGGGAACGTTTTGCTGCC
This sequence comes from Gopherus flavomarginatus, assembly GCF_025201925.1. Taxonomy (NCBI): domain Eukaryota; kingdom Metazoa; phylum Chordata; order Testudines; family Testudinidae; genus Gopherus; species Gopherus flavomarginatus. The sequence continues at coordinate 96,668,856 of NC_066617.1, read as the reverse complement.
ACTGCCTATGCCCTGCCAATGTCAGCAGATCCTCCAACCCCCACTCCCCTTTGAAAATTCATCTCCCACCCCCATCATAACTCTTCTTGGGTTTTTGGTGTGTGTGTTAAAATCTCCCTGATGACATCTCATGAATGCATGCCCCTCTGCAGGCATCGAATCTGTGGTGAGGAGCCTGAAAGGGATCCTGCAACTGAATAATGTGGAGCTGCACAAGCAGGGACTCTTGCTGTTCACTGAAATACTGAAACGGTAAGGGACCTCCTGCTCGCTCACGCGTCACTGAGTTGGAGGACATTGCGAAGGCAAGGGAGAGCACCTGTTCACTTAAGAAGGGCCTGAGGGCAAGTTTCAGATAAAACTTACTCATCCACATTTCATGCACCACTTCCCAAAACAACTGCCCCATAGTAGCTCCCTTGGCACTGTCAGCAGAGAACTGAGGGACTGAGTGAACTGTCCTCTCTGCCTTGGGAAGGACACCTCCAGGATAGGACAGAGGCACATTGGTGGGGAAGAGGACGGGGGAACCAGGGGACTGGGTCAGTGTATGTGAGCAGCTCGGCACTGCCTGTGCTGCTCTATACCTAAACCGAGAGCACAACCTCCAGGGCTTTCAGTCCAACACCCATCACCTGGATTGAATTTTACATAGAAACACTGGGCTGAATTATGAATTTGTTTCCCCTCACTCTTCTTTTGTGCAAAATAGGAGAAGTCACGTAGTGTCTGGCTTTAATTCCCCCCCTTATTTCTTTGCCTCTCCATCACTCCAGTATCTCATCCATTTTTTTTTTTTTGCTCAGTTCCCCAAGTTGAATTTCTGTGACATAATATTACAGTCATTCCTGTAAAAATAACAAAAAATGTGATGCTATTGGCACAAGATGGTGCTGGCAGTGCAGGATCCATCAGAAGGAGAGAAACCGGGACATGGGAAGAGAAAAGCTCTTTCTCAAAGTACACTTCTCTGCATTAGTCATTGCAAATGGAAGAGAGGCTAATATCTTGCCAAGCTAATGGCATTTTTGGTACAGTATGTGTTCTTGTTTGCTATGCTTTGAAGTACAGTGTTTCTTTCAGTTCATCTATTTTGTTCTGAGGAAAGGGATCCCATCAATGATCCTCTAGTTTTTTCCCCTTCTGCTTGCTGTCTAACTGAGGGTTGCTGCATTGCAGTAACACCTCCTCTCCCCCACACCACCACAGTCACTGGCCAAAGGGGTGGCTGAACACAGGAATCCACCCTTAGGAATCCAGTCACTTTTTGAAAGGGTCAGGTGGTCTGGAGTACTCAGCGCACTCCACCTGCAGGAGTGTCAGCGCAGGAGGAGCAGTGGGCAGCGTTTGGGACCCAAACAGAGATGCTGCCATTTAGACCTTTCCTCCAAGGCAAAGTTACATCATAAAGTGCCCTACTGCAGTGATGTTTGTGCCCCCAGTCAATAGGGAAGCATTTCTCAAGGGTTAGTGTTTCAAACAAGGAAGTGCCACAATACTGCAGGAGAAGCTCTTTTCATGGCGTTTCCAGCCTCTCTGGAAGCAGGGTATTTGTTTCTTTATTTAAAAATGTCTCTGTTCAGGTAGGCATTCAGATACCAGAGTAGCAAAGAGTCCTGTGGCACCTTATAGACTAACAGACATTTTGGAGCATGAGCTTTTGTGAGTGAATACCCACTTTGTCAGGTGCATCTATATTCTCCCACGAAAGCTCATGCTCCAAAACATCTGTTAGTCTATAAGGTGCCACAGGACTCTTTGCTGCTTTTACAGATCCAGACCAACACAGCTACCCCTCTGATACTAGGTACCAGAGTGTTGAGCATGGTGTGAAATCCTAGGTAGGTGAGTTCTTTCTCTTGTAGAGAGGCTGTTTGTCCTGAAGTTTTCAGACCAATGTTTGCTGATCCAATCAGTTAACCATCCACACACTTAGGTTTTTCTCCAAACCTTTTGACATTTGCCTGTCGTGAATGGTGCTGGGATCCAGCCATAACAGACTCACAGACAGCATGAATGTTTTGCTTGGAGACTGCATGAAATCATTGGAGAGTCACTATCTAAGTACAAAGCTAGGACTTTGCTGCGTGACATCTGGTAGCATGGCCTGAAGCTGCAAGACTTAGCGTCTTTTGGGGAATAAGGACAGAACACTGAGATGGTCTTATTTTTCATACTCTCTTTTCAAGCAGGGGTAGTCACAAAGCTTTACTCATTTGCTCTTTGTTTCCCCTTCTCAGGCAACCAGTGGAAATCAAGTTATTCACAAATCTGACCATGTGTAAAGATGCCATTGGTGTTCTTGTGGAGGCAGTAAAATGTCCGGTGCTGGAGGTAGCAGTAGAGGCTGTGAAAGCTGTGGCTGCTATTCTGAGGTAAGCAGGAAGGGGTCTGATAGGTTTCTTTCAGAAGAGATTTATTTTGGATGTGACACATCTGTCTTATCCATATTGGCCTCTTCAGATCTACTCCTGTCTGTCCAAATCCATCACAGTTGCTTTCAGTCCAGTTACAGACTGAAGGCAGGAGTGAGTTGGTGAAGGTGTGCTACTGTCAATCAAGTCTTTCTTCATGCTGACCGTGCTACGACATGTGACCTTCTTGGGAGTTTTGTCTTTAGTGGGGAAAGTTCAGAGGTTTCTTCCAACTCCCAGCTGCTGTCGTTCTTTCTCCCTGTCTCCACAGGAAGGACCACTTGAGCTGCCCCCCAGTGCAATATGTAGAGTTGCAGAAACTGATTGAGACTATGCTGAAGCGGTGTGCTGACCTATCACTGCCACCCATTAACAGGAGGCCCGCTGTAAGTCAAGGAGGACCACTGCTGCTTCTCAGCAGGTCTTGCAGATAATGGCCTTTGTATATAACTGGCATATGGATGCCGCATACACTTACACTTTCCCCTTTTTCCATGAGTGATGGGTAGCCCTCAGGGATTCCTGCAGTTTCCCTTTATTCTTCCTCCTCTGGAAAGGCCTCAGTTCCTCTCTGATTGAGGAAGGCTGGGTATTGGTCCCTCTGGAGGCCATTCTTGCTTCTGCCAGATCAATGGAAATGTGGGGAGGTTTACTAAGAAGTGGTGCAGGGCTGAGTTTCCTCCCTCTATGTGCCTTCAGCTCCAAAAGAGTTCAAGCTCCCCATGTTCAGGCTCCTTCACAGAATGCTTCCTCTTTCGTGTTTATTACCAGTGATGTTCCTCATTCTGCCTTAAACTTAGAGGGTCACATTCCATGCGCTGTGACCCCCCTCACCAAGAGAGCTACCCGCAATCATTTGGATTGCATATCCGGTTCTCTTCTCATGAAGGGGAATTGGGCAAAGATCCAGAGGTGTATCTGAGGAGGAGAAGCGATAACAGGTGGCTGAACACAAGCACAAAGGTTAAGAACCCTGTTTTAGATCTATGTGCACATGGGTTTATGTCACAGACGTGTCTATAATAGAAGAAGCACCTGGTTGAAATGTAGGGTTGTGCAGGTAGCTGCTGAATTTTCTCTAAAAGAATTTTGCATGGTCTGAATCATGTAGCATCTGTTTTTTTTGTCTTATCTGATGGGGGACTATGAAGTTGTTTCATGCTGTTTGGTTAGACCTTAGATGTCAGTCTATTTGCTTTTCCTGAGCTATTAGCTCCAGATGCACTAGTGAATCACTAATAGAGGGGAACTGGGCTGTGGAAAAGAAACCAGGGACTCAGGGAAAGCAGAAAATGGTTATTATAAGGTGGAATTTGTTTCAGCATCAAATCGGAAAGTGGCTCATGGACACGCAGTTTTCAGATTGCTCAGGCACCAATCTGTAACGGTTCTTAAATGTTGTCCTTTCGGAGAGAATTCAGAGAAGAACAACTCAGAAGATTAAGGGGCTAGTGGGTTTGACTTATGAAGAAAGATTAAAAGAGCCATGTATATCCTTCCTCACCCAAATGACTAGCACCCTGGTCCTACAACTGAGGAGATGCAGGCAGACTCCTGTGCTTCCGTGAAGCCACATTGAAGTCATGGGACTCTGGGAACTGGGGTCTGCCAATTCAGTCAGCTGCAGGATTGGGGTCTAAGGAGGGATATAACAATCTACAAGCAACTTGAATGATGTAAACACTGAAGAGGAAGAGGAATTGTTCAGGGTTGTCCGAGAGGTAAGTTAAGAGAAAATTAAAGCTGAATAGTCTTCCCAGAGCAGTGATAGAATCTTCGTTACCTGAGCCATTTAAAACGGGACCAGACAGACCCATGGCAATATATTGCATTGTCCAGTGGGCAAGGTATTATCTAACAGATCTTTTCTGTTTCTGATTTCGATGAGGGAAGTGCAGATGGGTAATAACACTGAACAAAAAGGAACCCATCTGTGGATGAAATGAGTTTCACAATAGGTATTGTCTCACACCCCACCCCTGGTTGGTTAGATATTTTTAGGGGCGAGCGTTAATTTGTTTCACGTATAAACACAAGCTCTTGAGGACATGTCCCTGCTTCTGTCCTTTAATGGGGTGATCTTCTCTCCTCAATCTCTCAGAGTCACCTGGGGCACAGCACTCAGAACAAAGCAGTTTTGCGACAGGGGCAGTTCCTGCTCAGTACTGTGGAAGGCTTCAGAAATGCTTGTAGGTGAGGAGATAAGGGGATTTCTGTTGGTTCTGGCTCTGTCTAATCAATTGGTGAGTGAATTCCCCCCTCCCACCCACACACCCTGTGCCCAGCTAACATTCCTTACAGTCTCTCTTCAGCGTGATGTGAAAGTACAGTATATGCTCTGTCAGCTCAACTTGTGGAAGGGCTGCTCTGTGGTGAGTCTGCCAGCTGTTAGCCAGATGCTAGAGCAGACAGAACTACTTAGAGGGATCCTTTAAGCCACTAGAGTGAATGTATCCAGTCAGTGGAGATCTCCATTCCTCTGTGATTCAGCTGCTGGACCTGCCGGCCAGAGGCTAGAGATGATCTTTTAAAATTAAATGTACTGGTCAATGTAATGCTCTCGAAACTGGAGACTCAAGTTGCCTGTTTAGCCAAATAACATGTAAACTGGAGGAAGTTGCAAAGTAGAGTCCCTCTCATGGTGACTTTACCCAGATCTGGAGAAACTCACTTCTAAGGGTACGTCTACACTACAGGATTGTTCCAATTTTACATAAACTGGTTTTGTAAAACAGATTGTATAAAGTCAAGTGCACGCGGCCACACAAAGCACAATAATTCGGTGGTGTGCGTCCATGTACCGAGGCTAGCGTCGATTTCTGGAGCGTTGCACTGTGGGTAGCTATCCCGTAGCTATCCCATAGTTCCCACAGTCTCCCCTGCCCATTGGAATTCTGGGTTGAGACCCCAATGCATGATGGTGCAAAAAACAGTGTCGCGGGTGATTCTGGGTAAATGTCGTCAGTCATTCCTTCCTCCGTGAAAGCAATGGCAGACAATCATTTCGCGCCCTTTTCCCTGGATTGCCCTGGCAGACGCCATAGCATGGCAACCATGGAGCCCGTTTTGCCTTTTGTCACTGTCACTGTATGTGTACTGGATGCCGCTGACAGAGGCGGTACTGCAGCACTACACAGCAGCATTCGTTTGCCTTTGCAAGGTAGCAGAGACAGTTACCAGTCGTTCTGTACTGTCTGCTGTGCCATTGTAAATTGGCGATGAGATGATGGTTATCAGTTGTTGTGTACTGTCTGCCGCTGTCATGGGTGCTCCTGGCTGACCTTTGCTGAGGTCAGCCAGGGGCGCAAAGACAAAAATGGGAATGACCCCACGGGTCATTCCCTCCTTTTTGTTGTATCTAAAAATAGAGTCAGTCTTGCCTAGAATATGGGGCAAGTGTACTGGAGAACCAGTGTACTAGAGAGCACAGCTGCTCCGTGTCAGATCCCGCAGAAATGGTGAGCTGCATGCCACTCTAGGGGGTGCCCCTGCAACAACCCCACCCGTTGCTTCCTTCCTCCCTCAGCCCTCCTGGGCTACCGTTGCAGGGTCCCCCCATTTGTATGATGAAGTAATAAAGAATACAGGAATCAGAAACACTGACTTTTTAGTGAGATAAAATGAGGAGGAGGCAGCCTCCAGCTGCTATGATAGTCCAGGCAGGACATTAAACAGTGGGAGGGAAAGGAGTCCAGCATCCCGCTGCTATGATAGTCCAGGCAGTACAGAATTGTTTCTTTAGACATGAAAGGGGGGGGCTAATGGAGCTCAGCCCCCAGTTGCTATGATGAGGACGGTTACCAGCCGTTCTGTACCATCTGCCTGGAATAACCGGGAGACATTCCTATTTTTATCCAGGCGCCCCCGGCCGACCTCACCTGAGGCCAGTCAGGAGCACTCACGGGATGATGACAAGGATGGCTACCAGTCCTTCTGCATTGTACTGTCTGCCACTGGGGAAGGGAGGGAGAGGATGCTGCTATTCAGTGCCGCGGCACCGCGTCTACCAGCAGCATGCAGTAGACATACAGTGACATTGAAAAAGGCCAAGAAACGATTTTTTTCCCTTTTCTTTCATGGGGGCGGGGATTAAATTAACGAGCTATACCCTGAACCACCCCGAAGAATGTGTTTGACCCTACAGGCATTGGGAGCTCAGCCAAGAATGCAAATACTTTTCGGAGACTGCGGGGGACTGTGGGATAGCTGGAGTCCTCAGTCCCCCCTCCCTCCCTCCATGAGCGTCCACTTGATTCTTTGGCTTTCCGTTACACTTGTCACACAGCATTGTGCTGTGGACTCTGTATCATAGCCTGGAGATTTTTTTCAAATGCTTTGGCATTTCATCTTCTGTAACGGAGCTCTGATAGAACGGATTTGTCTCCGCATACAGCGATCAGATCCAGTATCTCCCGTACAGTCCATGCTGGAGCTCTTTTTGAATTTGGGACTGCATCGCCAGCCGTGCTGATCACAGCTCCATACTGGGCAAACAGGAAATGCAATTCAGAAGTTCGCGGGGCTTTTCCTGTCTACCTGGCCAGTGCATCCGAGTTCAGATTGCTTTCCAGAGTGGTCACAGTGGAGGCCAATACCGTTGATTTGCGGCCACACTAACCCTAATCCGATATGGTAATACCGATTTCAGCGCTACTCCTCTCGTCGGGGAGGAGTACAGAAACTGGTTTTAAGAGCCCTTTATATCGATATAAAGGGCCTCATTGTGTGGACGGGTGCAGCGTTAAATCGGTTTAACGCTACTAAAATCAGTTTAAACCCATAGTGTAGACCAGGCCCAAGAGAGAGAAGACTCTCCAGCTGCCTATTTAATCCTTGGTGGCTTCACTGAGATGCCAAAAGAAGGGGGACCCAGTACCAGTTCTGATGGTTTTGTGATGCACACCTGTCCCATTAGAAACTTGCCTGAGACCCACTAGCTCATTCCATATAGACCCCTGAACAGCTGTTGTAAAATAACAACCTCTGGTCACTACCCAAATTTGGTGGCTAAACTTGAACTAGTGGAAGATTTGTTTTAGTCTATGCTGAAACAATCTCTTGGTGCGGTATTAGGAGGTGCTGTGCTTCTATAATACTGTCTTGTATTGCAGTGCAAAACTGGGTTCATGGCCCTCATGATCATTAAATACCCTATGGCATTTTTATAAGATTTGAGGCATTAGCCCTGGTGTTCAGGCCAAATTTCAAACTGACTAAGTACATTTAACCAAATGATGATATTATCTCCTTGCCCTGCAGCAGGAATTCCATTTAATTCTTTCTCCTCCTGTGATACTATTGTGTAGTGTCACTGGCTCAAAATGGCTGTCAGATTTCATTTGAGACAGCTCATTTCATTGACTGATCTGTGCACATACAGCATGTGACATGCTCTGGGGTCCATCAGATTCTAGAAGTGTAACACACTGTAGGTTCTGCAGAGAGCAGGAGAGTGCATTCTCTGATGTCCATGTGTATGTTTCTAGGTTAGCTGTGGAATGTCAAAGCGACCCCTTGGCTCAGGAGAATGCTTTCACCGCTCCCGGCTCGGAGAGCGAGAATACTCTGAGCAGCTTCTCTGAGTTTCTGCTGAGGATTTGCGACAGCCTCTGCATCCCCATAGTCCTGGTAGGGTTAGTTTAGAACTCACACTGTCCTCAGGCATCAGGGGCACCCAAGCAGTAGGGATGCTTATGGGAGATTGTTGAGAAGAATTTGTGTGGGAGAGGAGAATTAGGGATAAACCAGTGCGTCAGCCTCATACAAGTGTAGCTGTGGCATATTCTGTCTCATGTTGAGCAATCCTCAGTTTATTTGGCTTATGGGAGACGGAAGAGAGAAGTCTAGTGTGTGTGAGAGGAGGGTGTATGAACTCAGAGCCCTGCCTGCATTTCATAGAGAGGTCTCCATACCAGGAAGTCTCTGAAATAGCACCCTACCTAAATGATATAATAAATGACAGATTTTGCCACTGCTGGAGGTGATGTACGTATGAACCACTCTCCCTATTCTCCTCTCTCAAGGCCTGCCACTGGCCTGGCAAACAACAGAACTTGCAAGTTCTTTGTCATCTAGGCTTATGCAGTATATTGATTAACCTGTGGAACTTGCAGCCGCAGGATATTGTTGAAGCACATAGCTCCATAAGGCAAAGCATAAATGTAAAAGAAGGAGCAAACACACATAGCTTTGTCCTGTGTTTCTTACAAATCAATTACTACACTCCTTGCAGACTGGTCCATAATGAGCAAAGCACTTAAGTTCTTATGTCCGTCTCTATTCAGCAAAGCACTTAAGCACGTGCTTAAGTCCCATTGCTTTGATGAACTGGGGCCTCAGTAGCCGAACATGAATACCATTTACTGTTATTCTGTGTAGAGTAAAAATGACAGTATCAGTCTTATGCTTCAGGGCATCAGCCTATTAACAACTGCAACCAGGAAGAATTTTTCTCCTTGGTGTAGAGACCACAGTTAGGAACAATTGTTCAGAGAGGGAAGTTGTTAAATCTGCCTCTGAAACACCTGGCATAGGCCACCATCTGAGGCAGGATACTTGCTGTCAGCAGTTTTGTTGGAACAAGGGCTGTTTGACTTCAGTCACATTTGCCTGGCTTTGTAACCGTGTGAGACTCTCTGAAAGATCACTGATTCCTTCAGTGTGCGCTTGCATATTTCTCACCACAAAGGCATACGTGCTGACTCCATGGGTGCTCTGGGGCTGGAGCATCCACGGAAAAAAATTAGTGGGTGCTCAGCACCCACCAACCACAGCTGTTTGGTCAGCCTGCTGATTAGCTGTTTGGCGGCTGGCAGGAGGTGCTCGAGGTGGTGGTGGAGTGGGGGTGGGAAGAGGCAGAGTGAGGCTGGGGCCTTAGGGGAAGGGGTAGAGCAAGGGCAGGGCACTGGAGGGGGTGTGGAGGGAGGGCAGTGCCTCAGGGTGGAGCAGGAGTGAAGCACCCACCCGGAAAAATGAAAGTCAGTGCTCGTGCACAAAGAGATACGGCATTTGCTTGCTCACCATTTCCTCTCCCCTCAGAAGCACTCAGAAAGGATTTCCAGCCCAGCTCTGATGGAGGTTTTCATATCCACCCTCAGCACCCTGTTCTCTGTTGTGCCGAGCATGCAAGAGAAATTCTCTAGGAAGCTGGGTATGCTGAACTCTGACATTGTAATTCACTGTGCTTCTTTACACAGTGAATAACCTGATTAACCTGGGGAACTTGCTGCTGCTGGGTCTGATTGAAGCAAAGAGCTTAGCAACATTTCACACAGAGCCATTTATTTGAGTAAGACTAGCATCTGCGCTTATGTTAACTAGGATAAAACCCGGGGTTAAAAACAAGTGCTGGGTGCTGGAAGAAGTGTACCCCATAGCATAGTACTTCAGCTAGCTCCGTTATGGGAGCTTTGTACTTTTCCTCTAAAGCCTCCAGAATCAGCTACTGTTGGAGACAGGAGATCAGACAAAGTGTTTTATTTCCTCTATATTGTCTGTCTTCTTTACCGCCTTCTGGGTCAGAGATGAAGAGGAAGTCACTCTCCCCCTGAGCTAGGGCACCTGGCAGTGCTTACTCTTCTCTCCCTCAGAGCCTGGAGACGTAGTGAATCACAGATATGCTTCTTCTCTCCAAAATCTGGAAAAATAATTTGCCCATGGAACCTAAAAGAGAATGAGCCTGGCAGATGCATTCTGTCTAGGGCGACCTGTCTTGTTTGCCAGCTGTTGCTTTGAAAAGCCAGGGATGATTGTTTGTTACAGGGGATCCTGCATTCTGTGATCTCATGATGTGTTTATCTTCCCTCCTGCTCTGCCTTCTCTCTAGCATCCTCTTCTTTCATCCGACTGGCACTGGAGCTGAAGGCCAAATTCTGCACTGGGCAAAGGTACTGTCCTCTATATTGAAACTAAACCAAGAGTTTCCATTTGAGAAAAGAGGAAATATCCTATTCTTGCAGCAGAAATAAATGCGAATGGATCTGAAATACGCTCTGCTCAGTTGGGCCAACACCATTTGCCTTCATTTGTTGAAAGACCTAAAAAGTAATTGAAAAGGAAAAATTAGATGGATGGAGGTGGGATGAGAAACTGATGGTGTAATGGAAAAGTGAACTCCAAATTTTGCCAGAACTGTTTTAAAAGATCCCCAGTAAGGAACATGCTATGCAGATTCAGTAGAATGGTGCTGCTGTTATGGAGTGATGACACTGGATGCCATGGAGAGGAGATGTTACAGCAGGTTCCATCTCACTGGAGCTGTGGCGTTTCAGGAACAGAACTTACCATCTGTATAAATATTGGTGCAGTGATTAGAAGGGATGGGGAGGGTAAGAACACTAACAAAATACATTATGCTGGGTCATTTCTAGCAGAGCTTGGAAGCTTATGGATAGAGCCCCACGTGCATAGGCGACACATAAGTGGATGTGTGTGGTCCAGTGCTTCCCTTCCCCAATATTTCTGTTTGGCTCGCCTTGGGGTGGGGAAGGAGAGGAGCTCCCTACTCCCACTGTAGTTGCCCCCTGCACGCTTAGCCCCTGTCCCTGGCAGCCAGGCCCAGGTGGGGAGCGGAACAGGTGGGACCAACTGCTTCTCACACCAGCTGCTCTAGGTCGCTGCTCTGGCAGTGTGGCGGCTGCCTGAGAGAGAGTCTGGCTTAGGTGACAGCTCTCCCCACTCCCTGTGCTCCCTGTCTGGGCCCGGCTGTCAGGGACAGGGGTCGAGTGAGCTGGAAACATGCTGGGGAGGAGGAGAGACTCTGGCTCGCTCAGCCAGCATGAGAAGTGGCTCCCTCCTGCTCCCCGTCCCGGCCCAGCTGCCAGGGAGAGTGGCCAAACATTGTGGGGAAGTAGAGTGGAAGAAGGACAGAGCCCCCGCCAGGTAACTCTAATGGGGCTGGGAGAGTGTAGCGGCCCTGGGCTGGGCGCCAGCAGTCACTGACAGAGGAGACATATGGGGCGGTCATATGTCCTCCCCTTTAGATTGTGTCATCCCCCCTCCAGATTTGCAGGGTTCTACTTATGGAGTACTTGCTAATGGTCTGCAGCAAGCAGGCTAGTTGCATGGTATTGACTCTCCTTGCATCCAGCTGCTGCATCTCATTACAAGATCAGTTAAAAATACATTTGCTGTGATCCTAGTATCGCTTGTCCGCATGAGCAGGTGTGATAGTTAAAACGGGGATGTTTCATGATTGTGATTAGGCAGGAAGGTGGTCTGCGACTGGGAATAGATGGGTAGGCGGCCCATGAGACACTGGGCTATAATGTGATGGTCCTGTTCTATAGGGGTCTCTATGAGGAGTCCTCACAGCCAGGGAGGGGAATGCCTGGGATTGTGTTATGCTCACCCTTTTAGGTAATTTTTTGCCACTCTTCAGTGTTAACCCCTGGAACACCACAGCTCTGATAGCTCTTCACTGAAATTTGCTATTCATCCCAAAATGTCTGAGGTGCTCCTGAGTCTCCTGGAGCCTCAGCTCTGGGTGTCATGTCTTGACAGGGGAAGCTGTGTGCAGCTAGTTGTTTCCCCCTTAGGCTGATGCTCTCTTGTCAAATAAACACAAAGAATCCTGAGCCTGGAGAGGATGCATCAGCCTAGATCTCCATTCTCATATCTTTTTGTTCTCCCTTCAAGTAACCCTGCTTTGAATCAAGCCTGTTCCAGCTTCCTCTACAGCATGTGCCTCAGCCTTCATTCAGCTGCAGAGAAGATGGAGGACTCTTCCCAGCAGGGCAAGTTTGATGAAGGAGGCAATTTAATCTGGCTCAGATTGGGTGGACCCAGTCTGCCCCTGATTTAAAGGTTTTTCAGCTGGTTTAGCTTGTCTGCTAGGGAGGCAAATTGGGCTTTTCTAAACATATTTACTCCATACTCAAAACCAAGCTTTGAGCCATGTAAAAATCCATCCCTTTTTCAGCAGTCTCTGTGGCTTGACTGCATGGGAAATTTACTGGCATAACATTGCTGGTATAATTATACCATGATACGCATATAGTTGTAGCCATGTCAGCGCCAGGATATTAGAGATACTGTGATAGTTATACTGATATAACTCTCAGTGGGGACCCTGGAATAAAAGTGCTTTCCCACAATTTAGTTGCACTGATAATTTCAAGCCCTAAGTGAAATGAGTGTGTCGATCTCTCACTCAGGTTCTGGGTGGGTGCAGGTTTCTACACCACGAAAACCACTCTCACAGTTGGCACTAATTAGTATCTCTATTGATGGCCTCAGCAGAGATCCAAGGACTGCATGGGCCATGAAAGCAGAACTTCCTTCTCATCTTTAGATATGGTCTCACTAGATTGGGTTGAGGCATGTATAGCAGATCGACACCAGAGAATCATGCTTTGCTGTTGCTTGTACTATATCTGCTCTGGGGATAAATGAAGGACTTCAGTATTTATCAGCCAGGTCCCTCCCTGATTTTATGCTCCTGACTTTGGGATGGGGAACCATGCCCCCCTCGCTCCAGACCTCTCTGCCTTTGCTCAGGTATTCGTGAGTCCTTCCTGCCCTTCTCATGCTGGTTTTGTTTCTAGAGCGAGAGATGTCTGAGCTCCTGCAGAGGAGTCTGCCCCAGTTAAACTACAGTGTGCCTGAAAGCCTCACCCTCCTGTCAGAAACCCCAGATCTCTTCTGTTTAGATGAAGCTCTACGTAGCCACCAATATTGCCTCCTGCTCCTTTTGTACTGTGCCTACGCCCTGGAAGACAGGTGAGCCAAGCGGTGTGGTTGAGGAGAGGGCAGCACTGTACACAGATACCAGAGGGTGCAGCCTGTCATCATTACTGTCCCCCCTCCCATCCTCATTTGCAGGTTTGTTCCAGAGGCAGAATTATTCTCAGCCATAAGAAATTTCCTTCTGTCAATGCAGGACCAGGGAGACTGTCCCCCTCCTTACGTCTTCAGAGCTGTTCTTTACCTTCTGGCAGTCTGTCAAGACAAAGGCGAAGCCTTAGACTCGGTAAAAGCTGATTTCATCACCACCAATCAGAGCTTCTTTAAGTTTTTTACCTTCTCCCCTCCATCCCAGAAAAGTGACTGTGTGTGATGGTCAGTGAATAGACTGGGGGAGCTCACACCAGGTGTACTCTCAGGTTATTTAACAGTGACAAACGCTTTGGGATACAGATAGTATTGAATAAAGTTATGTCCATGTGGAAAGGTGTTTGCATGATGGGTAGTCCTGGGAGTGCACGAGAATGCTGTTATAAATTCCATAGCTTCAGTCTCCTGAGAGCATCAGCAGCCTCTGCAGTCTGCAGCAGGCTTTCTCACGTTTCCGTACGGCTTTTTGCTGGGTCAGAGCACTGAACAGAGCTTACAAGGGCTTTTTAGACTTCGTAATTCAGCGGCTTTCACAAGGACTGTAGTTGGTTGGTATTGATAGGCTGCATAAATTGCACTTCTCACAATGAGGTTTCATCACATCAGCTTCATCTAATGGTTATATATGTCTGTCTCCGTCTCTCTCCACTCTTGTCAGAGTCCACTGTGTGCCATAAGGAGAGTCTTGGAGAATACATCAGATCTGAGCTTGGTCTACATTCATCATCCGCTTCTGCTTAAATTCTTCCTGCGTTACTCTGAGCTTATGGGCAGATTTGGTCACCGGATCCTCCAGCTCTGGTTTTCCTGGGAAGACTACAGTCAGATTGAGACTGAAGATACTGTCTCTGGGCTCTCCTCTGGCTTGCCTGATTATCCAAACAGCTTTACCACCTTGCTTCACATCCTGAAGGGCAATTCCAGTGTTGTACTCATTTTGCTGGTATGTGACTTTCACAAGGACAGTTTGCCATCTGTGGCCCCGACTCTGGAGAGCACTTAAGCACATGGATAAGTGCTTTCTTGAATCAGGGCCTAAGCGAACAGTCTCACATATGCATATGCAGTCACAGATCGTGTCTGATTTGTAAAGAAAGCTGGGGCTCATGCAATAATGATAATACTGTTCCTAGGACAAAATGGCACCCTTTGGCAAGGTCATGCTGCGTGGAAGAGGCCATTTTGCAGAACAACATGGTGTCCTCTGCGTCAAGTACCCTCTGCACACACCATACGAACGAGGCCATGCCTTGTGTGCTAGTGTAGAATTACATGCTTAGCTATAAATGTCACAGAACGCCACTGACAGGAGAGGGGCCAGGATTGTGCCCCAGCACAAATTAAGCTCTGGTCACAAACCAGACATGCATACCTGACATGGGAAATGGGATTGTGGGCCTTTGTACCTGGGCAACCTGCCCAACCTGCCTGGAGGGCCTTCGGCAACTCAGATAGGTAGTGAACCCCATCACAAAGGTGCTGCATAACTGCACTTGTTTATACATGGTACAAAAAAATGCACATGTACTGTGAGCTCCTCGCACACAACTGATTAATCTCTTCTGTGGTAGCTTTGCAAGAAGCTGCTCTGTTAATGTGGGGACTGTGATAGGCTCTTGATGGATAGGAAAGAAAGGGAGGAATAAAGAGCTTTAAAAATGGCATCTAAAGACTAGAACTGAGGGAGCGTATTTATTAACTGGGAGGTGTTTCTTTGTGCTACTCCCAGGATTCCCAGGACTGTAAATAGCACCCTGTGCTGCTCTGACGAAACTGAAATCAGAAGCCTTTGGGATCAATGAGGCAAGGTCCTCCCAGCAGTTGGAATAATGAGCCAGATCCTCAGCTGATGTAAATCAGTGTAGCTCCATTGAAGTCAGTGACTTGTTGTTATTTCTTCCCAAACCTGATAAGGATACTACATATTTTTCAGAATAGAGACCTATTTCGTTACTAAAACTACTAAGCTTTTAGATCAAGTAATAACACACTCTTGGATAAACAACCTCCCAAAATAATTAAGAAATGAGGTAGGTTTTATTATGAGTAGGCACACACAAGGCAGGATACACAGGGCCTGGAGTGCTGGTACATCTGGCCTAGTCTAGGAAGTTGCAAAATATTGTTTCTCTCCAGTTACTGAAAGGGCCAACAGACAGAATGTCTATTTCTTAGAGAAATCCTTCACCAGTTGGGACTAGGTTCCAGAATACTAAACTGCATTCAGGCACTTGATACTTCCAGAGCATCACTGAAAGTGAATGATGAGCTGACAAATCATTGTGAATTAAAAGGAGAGATGCCCCAGGATGACTTATCTACCCCATTATCTTTCACAATAATTTTGAAACCCTTCATCCAGCAAATTAAAATCAGGTTAAATATTACAGGTATAAACAGGTAAAAGAGAAACAAATTGCATCATTTGTGAATGATATTATATTCCCATTTTCCCTTTGCCAGGCACTCCTACAGAAAGAAATTAATTTAGCTTTGTTTCAGGCTTTAGCGTAAACTACAGTAAATCATAGATATTGGCAATTCACCTCTCTGCAGGGGTACAGCATGATCAATTTGAATTTAGATGGACTAGTAAAACAGTCCAGTGTCTTGGCATAAATATTCCATCAGATATAAAGCAAGCTTATGAAAAATAACCACCGCCTGTTAGGGCAAGTTAAAACTCTTGTAAAATGGAAAGACTTGTCACAGGAAGACAAAAATGAATATCCTTCCCAAAATGTTTTATTTGCTTAGGTGTTCTTATTAACACTCTGGATTAAATAAGACAGATGGTGCGTGGCTTGATTTGGGACCGTTAGCTCCTGAGTAAAAAAAGAAAAATTTTAACACATACAGTGAAGACATTCTGCCAACTTTAGATTATATTCCTGTCCTGCACAGATGAAGGCCACCTTGGAGTGAATTCAAGACCAAATATAAGCAGTCACTTGTAAGAAAGGTGTTGTATTGCATTAAGAACAAAGGACTTTTTGGGTCAGACCACTGGTCTATTTCTTGTGGTGATCAGTATCTTGTACCTCACAGGAAGATGCAAGAAACCCCATAATGGATGATTATGGAAAAACTTGCTCATAAAGGAAGTTTTTTCCTAACCCTGAGAAATAAGTGGTCAGCTCATGCATGTAAGCCTAAGGGTTTCTATCTCTTGGAAATATTTTATCCTGTAATGTAACAGTGGATGTTCTCATTATCCATATAAATATCTAATCCTTGCTTAATAGAATTCAAATCTTTATATCTCTACCCCAATATAACGCAACCTGATATAACATGAATTTGGATATGATGCAGTGAAGCAGCAATCCAGGGGGGAGGGGCTGCATACTGCAGCGGATCAAAGCAAGTTTGATATAATGCGGTTTCACCTATAACGCAGTAAGATTTTTTGGCTCCCGAGGGCAGCGTTATATTGGAGTAGAAGTGTATCTTGTTGCAGTGAATTCTACAGGGCAATTATGCATAATTGCGTGAAGGATTTCCTTTTATCACTCTTAAATATGTTGTCTTTCTGTTTTACTGAATGTCCCCTTGTTCTTGTATTACGAACTATGGTAAATAGGAGTGCTCAATTTCCCTTCTCTGCGGCATTCATTGCTTTTATACTTCCATTGTGTCTCCTCATACTCCTCTCTGAACACTCCCCATATTTTCAGTCTCTCTTCATATGGAAGTCTCTCTATCCTTCATGTGGCCTCTCTCTGAATCTGTTTCTTTATAGGTCTCAATTCACCAAAGCACTTAAACATAAGCTTAACTTTAAGCACATATTTAAGTCCTTTCCTGTTCAGCAAACTCTGAAGCACATGCTTAAAGTAAAGCACGTGCTTAAGTGCTGTGCTGAATCTTTGCCAGAGTTAGTGGGTATTTAGTTATGAGACTCCAGGAAGGGCTGTTCTTGGGGGTGGGGTGATGGACTAGATGATATGTAATGTCTTTTCCATTTCTAATTTCTGTGATTCTAGGAATATTTGGTTTATGTATCATACAATTGATCACTTTTATCCATTATGTTGCTTCTATACGTGCTAGGGTTCTAGGTGAAGAACTTTAAAAACATGTGCCTAAAGTTAGGTTCATTAATCCGTATTTAGGCACCCACCATAAGTGGCCTGATTTTTCAAAGCAGCAGTTCCCCATGAAAGTGGTGGGCTGCTCAGCCCTTGTGAAACTCAGGCCACTGATCTGGGTTCCTAACTTCAGGCACTTGTTTTTAAAATTCTTGGCCTTCAGCTTGCATTACTTCCTATGCCCATGCACTTGACAGACACATATCAATATTTTAATTCTAACAGCCCACTTAAAGAAGGTGTTTGGCTATCAAAGAGGAGAGCCTACCTATGTAATACAATACACTCTGCTTAATGGCCAAACTTAGTTTGGACATCCACATCACTAGGGTGTCACTCAAGGAACCAGTGTAGCATAATAATAGTGAACAGCAATGACTTCTGCTTAATGAGGAGAGAAGGGTAATGTCTGCACTTCTTCCCTCTCAGGACCTGGTCTGCTTGAGCACCACAGAAGTGGCTCACAAAGTTTTGATGACCTTGAGTACGTTCCTGAAAAGAAACGAGGATGTTGTTGTCTGTGACCTTCTTCGGAGTCAGTTTCTACAAATCCTGAAGCAGCTTCTAGTGGAGAGCAGGTCCACTACTTTACG
Source organism: Gopherus flavomarginatus (assembly GCF_025201925.1). Taxonomy (NCBI): domain Eukaryota; kingdom Metazoa; phylum Chordata; order Testudines; family Testudinidae; genus Gopherus; species Gopherus flavomarginatus. Next base: position 96,650,925 of record NC_066617.1, on the reverse strand, counting down.
AGGTGAATCCGACTTGTAATTAGAGACCCACACCCTGAAATTTGTGAAAGGACTGGATAGCTCAAGGGGCTAAATCTAGAATAAAAAGCCTTTGATTGCAGAGTCACTGGTTCTAACCTAGGCCTTGCCTACATAGAAAACCCTCCTACTGGAGATATGGGTTATACCAGTTCCCTGAAATACACAGCCTTAACATTAGGGCTCATGCTAGTAAAAAAAAAAAATTCACACCCCTAACTGACATAGCTTTGCTGGTATAAGATTTAAATGTAGACCAGGGCTTGTCTACATGCAGAAATCTACTGGTAGTACCTTACCACTACAGTTACACTGATATAACTTCCTATGTGGACACACTTTTATTCCAGAATCCAAGTGCCTTTTCTGGTTTGCTTATGTCACTTTGAAAACAGTATAAATTAAACTTAAAAAGGGCATTCTGATTCTGGGGTAAAAGAATGTGCCCCTGGGAAGTTACGTCAGTATAACTAGAGCTGTAGAGTTCTGCCAGTAAATGTTCCCATGTAGACACATCCTCAGGTAGCTAGTGACTGAAAGTCATTCCTGTCTCTTTTCTGTTCAGCTCTCTAAGCAGCATGAGTTGGTGGGGCTCAATATAGTTCCTGGTGCATAGGCAACAACATGGGTGCAGATTACCCCACCTCTGCCTATTGTGGGGGTTCTTACACCTTCCTCTGAAGCATCTGGTGCTGGCCACTGTCAGAGACAAAGTACGAGGCGAGATCAGGGCCGGCGCTTCCATTTAGGTGACCTAGGCAGTCGCCTGGGGCACCAGGATTTGGGGCGGGTGGCATTTTGCCACCCTTGGCGGCAATTCGGCGGCGGGGGGGTCCTTCCGTGCTCCGGGTCTTTGGCAGCAATTCTGCGGCAGGTCCTTCACTCGCTCCGGGACCCACCGCTGAAGTGCCCCGAAGACCGGGAGCGCTGAAGGACCTCCCCGCCGCAGAATTGCCGCTGACCGGGGGTGCGGGAAGGACCCCCGCCTAGGCAGGGCCAGCTCCGACCGGGAGCGCGGGAGGGCGGCAGGCAGCTTTGGTGGACCTCCCGCAGGCGTGCCTGTGGAAGGTCCACTGGTCCCGCGGCTCTGGTGGAGCATCCGCAGGCATTCCTGCGGCAGGTCCACCGGAGCCGCAGGACCAGCGAGCGGCAGAGCGGCCCCCACGGCGTGCCACCGTGCTTGGGGCGGTGAAATGGCTAGAGCCGGCCCTGCGCCTAGGGCGCCAAAAACCCTGGCGCCACTCCTGGGCGAGATAGACCGGAGCTCTGATCTACCATTGCAGTTCCTGTATTCATAACATCACAGGCACCTGCTTGTGTTGCGGTTTATGCTAGCTGTGGCCCAGTTATTCATAGTCTCATCTGAGAAGCCAATGACCGAATGAGCCTTGGAGACTTGAATTCTTTCCTCCCACTGGAGGTGGCTCCTTTGACAAGGTCTGTGGCAGATCAAGGAAGGGGCTGTGTATCTGGAAAACTTGTATAAACAACCAGAGGGCTTTGGGCTCAAGTTCTCTGAACTCCAAGTGGATTTTAAAAAAGCAGTTAAACCTCCCCTCCCAAAAGGAAAACCCCCTAAGCAGCACTGGGAAAAGTTTTTCTAAGACTATGGTAATTTATCCTGCATATATCACTCAGACACACGTACAAACACATACACACATGTAACTATTCACCTGTGTGCTGCTCGGCAGAGAGAAGCTCAGGTGGAGGCAGGGGAGGAAGGATGGCTTTGTGGTTAAGACTGAGGCCTGAGGCTCTGGAAACATAGCTTCAATTCCCTGCTCTGCCCCAGCCATCCTTTGTGACCCTGTGCCAGTTGTTCAGTCACCACGTGCCTCAGGTTCCCATCTGCAAAGTGGGGATACTAACGCTCCCTTACATCCCAGGGGTGTTGTGAGGATTAATACATTAGAGTGTGAGGTGCCGCATCATTACCTAAGATGGGTAACAGCTTGGGATAAAAAGCATCAGAATGGAAAGAAATGCTTTCCAGCTTCTCAGAGGGTTTTGGGCCCTTTTGTAAAAATGTAGGTGAGAGAGTCCCTTAAATGGCTCACTATGAAAGTGAAACCCAAGTTCTGTGCTGAAGGGTCTCTGGCCTCCTGGGAGAGGAAGTATTACTCCCATCCCATCTCTTTAGAACAGTGTTGGTGGGACCCAGCTGCTGAAGGGAAGGAAGCTCAGCCCTGATTTAGAGTGAACAAGGGGGTTTGGATGGCAGAGATGGAGGCAGTCAGTTTACAACTCCTCCACCCCCCAGCTCCAAAATGTGCAGTACCTATCAGAGGATGGAGTGCATTGACCAACTTTTCATATCCTTTCTTAGGTAGCAAGAACCTGCCTCTGTTGCTGAGACTTCTCTTCTTGGTGCAGCTGAGGAATGAGGCTGAGAGAGAGCTGGACAGCACAGACTTCAAGCTACTTCACCATGGTGAGCCTCTGCATCCATTTTTTTCCTGTTGGGATGTGATTCTGTTCTAACCCAGCAGTTCTGTACTGAGACTAAGGGCCTGGTTCTTAGTGGAGCTCAGGTCCCATTACACTTCCCTGGCATTAAATTACATCACATTTACAGTCACTTAAAGATCCCTATCCATTGCCAGAGTGTGGTGTAAAGAGTCTGTACTATACATGAGGATCAAGCTGTGAGAGTGTTTCCTCTGCTTCCTGCCTTAAAAGCACCTTTGTTGCCTGAGACCTCACATCAAGGCCAAAGTTTTTTCCCTTTGGGTGGGACTGGACTGGATGAGAATGGAGTCCATCATTGGTGCCCCTTAGGTGGCGGGAGTGGGTTACTGATGTGCAATGCATTGCCTGCCTGTGTGCCGCACCAGTGGCTGAGCAGATGGTCTCTGCCTTACTCATAGTCCTGGGAATGAGGTTTGAAGTGGAGGATACTTCTAGCTTCCAGCAGCCACAGGGAACCAGAGAATGAGGCTGGGTATTGTGCTTAGCTCTCACATGTAGCTGGAGGGAAATGCAATAGCCAAGGTTTTAGGCAGCTGAAAATTACTCCAGACTCCTTCAGACAAGATTTTGAACCTCTGATGCTCCTTTTTGCCTATGTAGTTATGTCACATCTCTCTTTCCCTTCTGAAACCCATCTGTGTACTTCTGTATCTGTCTCCACTCCTAAGGAGCAGAAAATCTCCCTCCTCCTCTCTCAGTTTATTCCAGTTCTCCCTCTGCAGACAAGGCAGAGAAGGGGAAGCTACGTGTAGGAAAATGAAATCAGATGGGCCTTTTCATGGCAGGCCTCAAAGATGTGCTTTGGGCTGCTGGAACATACCCTTTCACCTGTCTGTGCATGTGGGGACAGCAGACGGACGTGTCATGCAAGCTGCTCAGTGATCACAGACATTAGAGATGGAAAAGAGGTTACTAGATCATCTGCTCCCTCCTCTCCTATTTCCCACCATGGCCAATGCAGGGATATTCTTTACAGCGTTCTTCAGGTGCTATCCAATGGAATAGTGCCGCCCGTTGCCCATGGGGGCCGGGGGCACTATTCCATTGAAAGATCCACATTTTGGTGCTTCCACTATTTTCCTTGTGACCAATCCACAGATTCTCAGGTAGCAGCTAACTAAAGAGGTCAGGGTTAGGAAGAAGCATCTCCTTTTAGACTGTCAGCTTTTCTGAGTAGGGGACTGTCTTTTTGTTATGTTTGTACTAACCTAGCATACTGGGGTTGGAGCCTCCAGACTGTACTGCAACACAAATAATAAGTGGGCAGGCAATTCATCATGGTGTTTCTTGCACTTTTCTCTGAAGTATCTGGAACTGGTCTTTCTCTGAAACATAACAAAGGACTGGATGGACCATGGTGCTGATCTGATATGGCAGCTCTGTGCTTAGCTTTTCAATCCTTGACCTCCTCCTAGGCCTTCTTGATAGACACCATCCCCAAATGTTTGATATTATGGACAAACAATATACACGTGTAACAATCAGTTTATTTCCCAATCCATCTCTATTGGGCCCCTCATCCTCCCATGATCTCTGCCCCAACCCTTTGTTTTGCTGTTGTCATCCCTTGCTGCACTCTGTCTAGTATAGAGCACAGTCTCTTTGTTGCAGGGGCCAGTCAGTCTGTATGTGTTACATACCCTGCACACCTGGGGTGCTGCATTAATTTGTACTCTGTTTAGCCAAATTATTCTGTTAGTTTTGTTAATTTTCCTCAATCCCTCCAGCCCATCCATCATTTTGTTGCTCTTCTATGAATTCTCTCCAGTTAAATGGCATCTTTCTTGTAGTAAGCTGCTCAGAATTGTCTTTATATCAGATATTTCTGAGGGTGCTGTGGACTGATCTATATTGTTCTGTCTTCTAGTCAGTAACCTCTGTGGGAAATGCAGACCAGGAGATGTTGAGCTGCTGCAGCCGTCCTTGAACTTCCTATATTGGAGCCTCCACCAGACAACAACATGTAGTCAGCAGAGAGGTGAAGTGGAGTTGTGTCAAACGATGTGGGGTTGGATGATTTCACTGAATTAGTCTCATTGTGGTTGTAGCTGGGCTAACTAAGGTAATAAGGGCAATCAGTGACAACTTATCACCTCCAAGGGGAAGTCAAGAAGGAGTTTTTTCCTTCCATTTACAGTATTATGCGGATGGCCAGGTGCGTTATGGGATTGGGGTGTGGTTTTTGTTTTTTGCCTCAGGGTTCAGGTATTGGCTACTGTGGAGCAGGAGACTAGCTTGTTTTACTTGTTCATACAACAGCTAGCTAGCACAATGGGACCCTGATGCCTGACTGGGGCTTCCAGGCTCTACCGCCAATTAAACAATAATAGCAGAGAGAGGAAGCTCAAGATGGCCACCATACTAGATTATGTTAATGCTGTTTATTCTATTAGCTGTATCAGAGATCACATCTGTGTGGCAGAAGGTGGAATGCCAGTCTAGACTGACCACTGGTCTGAGGTGCTGTGCCCTGTGGGGTGCTTTGGTTGCCTCTTGATTGTAGTGGCTTGCTTAAATCACTTTTGTCACATACATGCTAATCCCTTCTATGCCATTCCAGCAGACTCTTGAAGCCTGTTGTACCCTTTTCCCCTGCGCAGTGGTGGCTGTACTGCTCTCTAGTGTGCCTTTGTTGGAGTTGCTCCAGAAGGTTTTGGAGCTCACTTGGATGTGGCCCTGTCGCTCTGGACCTGCTTTATCTCCATCCGAAGAGGCACTTCTCTGCTCTGCTTGGCTGCTGACTGCTTCCCTCTTAGCTCATCAGCATCGTTACAACTCTGAGGTTAGAACTGCTGTCAAGCCAGAACCCGAGCTGTGAGGGAACAGTCATCTTGCTAAAATAAAATCCCTGTTCACAGGCAGAAACGATTCATATGGGCCTGGACTCTGCTGGCCTTCGCAGTTACTGCACTGTTCTGTGCAGGGGATTCCTAGTTCTGGTCTCCTGCTCTCCCAGCCTGGCAGAGGCCTAGGAATCCCATCAGTTGGTTCACTAAGGCCTGGTCTGCACTACAGAGTGATAATGGATTCTTCAGTCTATCAGGGAATGGTCTTATATGATCCAGTGACTGGAAGTTGAAGACAGACAAATTAAGACTGGAAAAGAGGCATACATTTTTAACAGTGATTGTAATTAACCATTGGAACCTCTTACCAAGGGCTGTGGTGGATTCTCCATCACTGGTGATTTTTAAATCAAGACTGGGTGTTTTTCTAAAAGATCTGCTGTAGGAATTATTTTGGGGAAGTTCTATGGCCTGTGTTATACAGGAGGTCGGGCTAGATGAACAAAATGGTCCCTTCTGGCCTTGGAATCTTTGAGAATTAAGAGCATTTAAGGGGACAGTCTTCCACCTGATAACCTGTTAATTCAACACCAGAGACAGACATTTATTCATTCTTCTTTCCCCCGGTGTTTTATTCTCCTAGGTTCACCAGATGATCTCCCTGGATGTAGAAAAGGTCCTGAATGCAGTTATCTTCAGAAGGAAGAAGCCTGCACTGCTCTTAGGTATGCAGAGGCTGTCTAGGGTCATGCTCCTGCTGCCTGGGAACAATAAATAGCACTTGCCTAGTTCCAAGACTGTTTAAAGTAGATAGGAAGAATATCAGGAGAGAAGCTGAGACTATTGGGAGGCAAAAAGAACACAAATAAGAGTGACCGATGTGCTGGAGGTGAACGTGCAGGTGGGAGCTTGGCACCTTTGGTGCATTTATTTTTGTCCACATGGGTGGCAGGTATCTTAGGCTGGGGGAGGCTGTGCCTCCCCAAACAGCCAGGCGTGGCCCTGCCCACGCTCCACCCCAGGTCCCTTCCTCCTGCGTCCTGCTCTGTGGCTCCCTCTGTGCAGTAGCTGTGCTGCCTGCCCTCCTGGTGCTCTGGGGGAACTGGGGCCGCACTGCCCACCGTCCAGGCACTCTGGTCCTGAGGGCACTAACTTGGGGCAGGAGCTGGTGGCTGCAGTTGGGGGGGAGCTGGGCTCTCATGGGGGAGGGGGTGCAGAAGGAGCAGGGCATCAGGTCAAAGGGGCAGTGCTGGGGGCTAGCCTCCTCCAGCCGACGGTTCACGTGCCACCCATGTTTGTCCACTACAGATTTGGGGTACTTGGGGCAAAGGTAAAATGAATTTGGTGGCATTCATCCCTGGTGGATATTTTTTAATTTCTTAAAACTACCATAGAGTTACGTAACAGGGCTTGAAACTGAGCAAGAGTTGGAATAACACGTCAGGTGGTGCTGCAGGGCCGGGTGTGTGGGGACTTAGTTTAGTGGCATTCATGCCTGCAGACACTAGCCAGTGCAGTCTCTCTTTAGTAGGTCCTGAAAATAAATCTACCCAACTTTTCCTTCTGTCAGGCTTTGCTCTGGGCATTCATATGCAGGGTTGGGTTCCTTGGTGTTGAATGGTTTTGGTTTCATGGGGTTGGGATGGGGGAGGGAAATGCTGTGTTGTAATAACAAGCAGTTGTGTGTGCAGTCAGTATCCTTCAGTTCCTGCGAGCCATCCTCAGACAGAACTTCTCTTCCTCCCTGCTGGTGCTCGTAGTCCAGCCCACAGCCCAAAGCAGGATGGAGCCATCATTGTCAGAGGACGATGCCTCCCTGTATCCACTGGCCACGTGGCAGGTGCTCTCGCTTGTTGTCAGTCTGCAGAACCTTCTGGTCCAGGTATATTTACAGACCTAAATAAACACGGATTAGTCTGAGGAAAAACGCCTCAAATAACATGGCCCAAGGGAATTTTTCCCCTTCTTCACCCCTTACAGAATGACAGAAATTTGATCTGTCAGGAAGCATTAGACTATATTCTCCCACCACAGCCAGTGCAGGGCTGTTATATACAGTTCATCCTCCAGGACTTTGCCCAATCCAGCATGCTTTCACCATTTCCCTTGGGACACTGCTGCTCAGTCTTATAATTTCTGAACTAAGTTCTGGCCTCATACGTCTTTATGGTGAACTGAGTGCAGAGCTGGCTTTGTAAGTGCATTGTATATTGCATGCCCTGGGGACGATGAAAAGTGTGATTTGCCTAAGCTGCACCTTTTGCACCTCCTGTCTCTTGAACTTTCCTCTCTCAACAACCATCGCCCTCATTCTTTTCTCTGTGTTTTCAGAAAGACCTATTGCTGTCTCAGACTGTTGTTACCTGCCTGGAAGTCTTGGTGGAGTACCTGCATAGGAGGAACCAGGGCATCGGTAAACCTGCCCAGTCCTTGCTCATTTGGGTCTCAATCCTACTGAGTCTTCTGGCCCTGATCCAACAAGCACATCTGACGTCAAGCCTGTGGCTACAGTCCCATTAAAATCAAAGGAACTATTTGTGTGCCTAAAGTTAATCATGTGCTTCAGTGCTCTGTTGGACTGAGGCCAGAACACCTAGGCCCCTGCAGAACTGAGCCCTTGCTGTGGTCACGAACCCATCCCATGGTTGGTTTTCAGAAGAACAAAAATCATGTTCCCCATCTTCATGTCTGCTATGATTGAAAAGACTAGATATCGTGGGAATGGGATTCAGAACCTTTCACCTGCTGGTCATTTGTTCCACTCTTTGAGACCAGAACAACTAGGTGACCGAGGGGCCCGAGAATGGATATGGAACCTTTTACCTGTAGGTTGCCAGTTGGACTTTGGTCCCAGGTTAGGGCACAGGGAAATGGGATATGGAAATGGTGGGATTCCCAGAGACCAAGAGTTCAATGCAGAATTTGAACTCAAGAAGCCCACGTCACAGTGTGCTCTGCTGACGTGTAGATTTCTTACAGCTGAGCCAGTGGAATAGACGGTTTCCCTTAGTTTCAGCCTCTTGATACAGGGCAGTGGGCTCTGTCTTCAGTCTTGACACAGAAGAGTTCCCTGCTCTATGACCCATTTGAATCAGTCAATGAATCAGTCACAGAGGGTACGTCTACCCAGCAAGGAGGAGCCCATGGCAGCAAATCTCAGGCCTTGGTGTAACACATTGCTAGGGATACCCAGAGCTGTGAGTCACTGCGTTACCTCTCTACCTCAACAAAAGTGAGCTTTGCTGGAGGTTAGATTATGTCAGCTCCCTGCCCCACCAGTCTGTCTTCCTGACCAGCAAACTCCTCAAGGCTCTCCCAGCCCAAACCATGCCTCACAGGCCAGGCCGGCTCCAGGATTTTTGCCGCCCCAAGCGGCGGGGAAAAAAAAAAAAGCCGCAATTGCGATTGGCGCCTGCTTCACTGCACCACTTTCGTCTTCGGTGGCCGGTCCTTCCCTCCGAGAGGGACTGAGGGACCTGCTGCCGAATTGCCATGGAAGAGCCCAATGTGCCACCCCTTCCCCTTGGCCGCCCCAAGCACCTGGTTGCTGAGCAGGGCCGCCCAGAGGATTCAGGGGGCCTGGGGCAAAGCAATTTCGGGGGCCCCTTACATAAAAAAAAAGTTGCAATACTATAGAATACTATATTCTTGTGGAGGCCTGGGGCAAATTGCCCCACTTACCCCCCCCTCTGGGCAGCCCTGTTGCTGAGCTGGTGCCTGGAGCTGGCCCTGCTTGCAGGTAACTATCAGTGAACTCCAGCCACCCAGCTCCTCAAAGTGGCATTTCTCTGCAATGCACAGCACCTATCACCGTACATTCACCGAGGATATTACATTTGCTGCTCTGTTAAATAGTCAGTACATTACATTTTAATTTAACTGGGGTAAACACAGCCTCTCTTCAACCACAGCACTGAATGGGTTTATGGTAAAGGTAAAACAAGTTTATTAAACAAAAGTGATGGTTAAGTGATACCAAGTAAAAAGGATAAAGATACAAATGGTTACAAGCAAATAAAAGTGAAAACAGGCCTCTAAAAGACTAAAACTTAATCTAGCAAGATACAGTCTTTGTTCAAGATAGTCTCCCCCCCCCCCCCCCCCCCCCCCCCCCCCCCCCCCCCCCCCCCCCCCCCCCCCCCCCCCCCCCCCCCGAGTTGTCTTTCCAGCTTTTTCTGGCAGGATCCATTACAGTGATCAAATTGCTTGGTTCCTTTGTCTCCTGAGGAGAAGGATATGGAATCTCTCTCTGTTTGCTATAGCCCCAAGGGGACTGTGTTTCTCTTACAAGTCAGGAAGGCCTCTTGGTGATTCAGTCTCCTGTTTTTCTGTGGGATGCAGGAGCCATCTTAATTCTCTGTCTCTAGAGTTCACAATCAGGATAACCCCCATTGGTTTAACTTCATAGCTTTGTTTATTGTTAATATCTAAATTGAGGTAAACCCACATTCCTTTGTCTAGGACACACCTGTTTATTACCTTTCCCTAGGGTTGACTGTCTGGTCGTAATCATGTTAGAGAGAATTCATAACTTCACATATAACATTAAAACATGCATTTTACAGTGATATTAATAACCAGCATGTTATTAGCTTTCATGTGATGCCTTACACAATATCATGATGACAGTGTTGGATACAGCGAGTTGGCTGGGGTGATGAGAGACAATGTACCCTGTGTCAGTGGGCATTAAGGGCTCTTAGGGTCACTGCTAGATCTACAGACTCCGGCTTGCGGGGCTCTCACTACAGCACTAAAATAATTTTGTAGACACTAGGCTTCAGGCTGGAGCTCAGGATCTGAAGCCCACTGCCATCCCTAGGTGTCAGAGCCCAAGCTCCACTTTGAGCTGAAACTTCAAAGCGGGCTACACAGCTATTTTTAGAGCACTAACTCTTGGCTGGGAGGCTTGCTTAGATCCATTCATAGATTTCAAAGGCAAAAGGGACCTTTGTGATCATCTAGTCTGACCTCCTGTATAACCCAAGCCATGGAATTATTTTGGGGACATTCTTAGAGCAGATATTTTTGAAAAATACCAATCTTGATTTACAAATGATCAATGATGGAGAATCGACCATGACCCTTGTTAAATTGTTCCAATGGTTAATTACCTTCCCTGTTAAAAATCTACACCTAATTTCCAGTCTGAATTTGTCTAGCTTCAACTTCTAGCCATTGGATCATGTTACACATTTCTCTGCTAGATTGAAGAGCCCATTATTAATTATTTGTTCCCCCACGTAGATAGTTGCAGACTATGATCACTTCACCCCTTAACCTTCTCTTTGTTAAGCGAAATAGATTGACCTCCTTGAGTCTATTGCTATAAGGTATGTCTTCTAATCCTTTAATCATTCTCTTGTCTTTTCTCTGAACTCTCTCCAATTTATCAACATCCTTCTTGAATGGTGGGCACCAGAACTGGACATAGTATTCTAGCAGCAGTCACACCAGTGCCAAATAGAGGTAAAATACCCTCTCTACTCCAACTCAAGATTCACCTGTTAGTGTGTCCAAGAATCACATTGGCCCTTTTGGCCACAGAATCACTGGGAACTGACATTTAGGTGATTAACCACCACAACCCCTAAATCTTTTTCAGAGTCACTGCTTCTCCAGATAGAGTCCCCCATCATGTTGATATAACCTAAATTTTTTGTACCTAGTTTACATTTAGCCATATTAAAATTGTTTGCTTGCACTCAGTTTACAAAGCAATCCAGATCACTCTGGATCAGTGACCTGTCCTCTTCATTATTTATCACTCCCTCAATTTTTGTGTCATCTGCAAACTTTATCAGGGATGAGTTTATGTTTTCTTCCAGGTCATTGATAAAAATACTAAATAGGCTAGGGCCAAGAAAACATCCCTGCAGAACTCTGCTGGAAACACATCTACTTGATGACGATTCCCCATTTACAGTTACATTTTGAGACTTGTCAGCCCATTTATAATCTGTTTAGTTGGGTCATGTTAATTTTATATTGTTCTAGTTTTTTAATCAAAATGCTGTGTGGTACCAAGTCAAATGTCTTAAAGAAGTCTAAGGATAATATGTCGACACTATTGTCTTTATCAACCAAACTTATAACCTCATCAAAAAAAAAAAAGTTGCTTTGCATTAATTACATTACCCTCCCTTAATTCTTTATTAATCAAGTCCCATATCAGCTGTTCCCTTATCTTGCCTGAGATCAATGTGGCTTACAGGCATATGATTATCCTGTTATTCTGTTTACCCTTCTAGTCTTCTGGAACTTCCCCATACTCCAAGACTTACTGAAAAATCAGTATTAATGGTCCAATGAACTTCTCAGCCAGCTCTTTTAAAACTTTTATATGCTGGTTATCTAGAGCTGACGATTTAAAAATGTCCAACTTTAGTAGTTTCTGTTTGACATCCTCCAGAGATACTAGTGGAATGGATTGTTATTATCTAATGATGAGACTATTTCATCTGTTTTTTGCCCCAAATACAGAACAGATATATTTATTGAAGACATCTGCCTTTTCTTCATTATTAGTGATAATTCCACCAGTTATATCTAGTAATAGACCAATACCATTGTCAGGATTCTTTTTGTTGCTAATATAGTTAAAAAACTCTTTCTTATTGACCTTCTCTCTGGTGGCTACAGATTTCTCCTTGCGTCCCTTTGTTTCCCGTATCAGTTTTCTACAGTTCCTAACTTCTGACTTATATTCATTGCTATCAAGTTCCCCTTTTTTCCATTTGTTATATATATATATATATATATATATATATATATATATATAACACTGGATATATTTTATAGCTGCTTTCACTTCATTTTCAGGTTCATTTTTAACCAGCACTGGCTTCTTCCTCGATTGTGGCTTTGTAGGCATCTCTAGTAAGGTGTTCTTAAATGATTCCCAATTATCATTCAAATTTTTCTTATTAAATTCTTCCTCCCAGCTGGTTTGGCTCGCAAGTGCTTTGTGAAATTGGCCCTATTAAAGCACCAAGTATATATATTACTGGTCTGGACTTAATTCTGCTTTCCCATTATAAATGTGATTAATTCATGATCACTTATACCTAAGCTACCATTAATTTATAGTTCTGTGATTTAGTTCTGCTTCTGTGGGCTGTGTAAACATACCCAGAGAGAGAACACCAAAAAATGAATGGGCACCAAACAAAAGGGACATTGTTGGCAGGGAGGAAATTAGTAAATGAAAATGTGATGTTACAGATGAATGCCACTCAGTAGCCCAAGTGTGTCTTTGATAAAGTCCCCATCGAATAAAAGAGAGAGCAGATTAGGAGGAGATTCCCACTGATTCAATATTAAACAGGTCACATGCTGTTTCAGCATTTCAGCAACAGTCTAATATCACTAACTGTGGAGTTTGGAGTATCCTAGTTTGGAATTCTAAGAAAGGGGAAAACAGTATGGATCTGTTTTTATGGCCGTAGTTCCCAGAACCCCAGGTCAGGATTGGGGTCCCATTGTGCTGGCTGCTATAGAAATACACTGGAAGATATGCTCCCTACCTGGGTAAGAGCTTACAACCTAAGAAGGTGAATGACCTACAAAAGGTGGGGAGACAACCAAATAGATTCAGTTTTTCTGTACACTCTGAGCTTGTTTACGCACCCAGTTGCAGCAGTTTGATTTTAAACTGATTTAGCTAAAACTGGTACAGAAGGCTATGTGGATACTCCTTTTGATCTGAACCAGGCTTATTTAGCTTAAATAGATTAGGAAGGTGCTTAAGCAAAACTAAAATAAGCCACTTAAACTGAAATGGGAGTGTCCACAGGGCTTTTAGTCAATTTAACTAAACTAGTTTTATTAAACCTTTGCAAACTTTCCTGGGGGAATTCTGTGCCAAAAAAATACAAATTCTGCACACAATATTTGAAAGTTCTGCAAAAATCTGCATATTTTGTTTGTCAAAATAACACAGCATAATCATGCCAGTTACAATTATTTTGGTAATTTATTTTAAAATATCTCTCAGCAAGTGTGTCTGTAACAATATAGACCAAAAAGAAAAACATTCTGGCAATTTTTTTTTTGACAGATAGATTCCTTACAAGGCATATTAAGACAGAACTTTGTGCCATTCATTTAAACTGCAATACAGAACTGTATTTCCTGCACCTGTCATAAGCAGTGCAAAGGCTTGGGGGAGTCGGGGTAATAGAGGAGCTGAGGGAGAGAGAAGGAGCCTAGGAATGAACCAGGAGGGTGTTGGGTGTGGGTGGGAGGTTTTTCTTTGGGGGTGGGGATTGTTACGGTGTCGGGAAGCCTCCTCCATTCAGACCCTGGCTGACCCCAGAGCTCTCCTACTCAGTCAGGCGCTTCTGCCCCTGTCCCCGCACCCCTCATCCCCATGGGTCTCAGCAGCCCCACAACCTCGTCCCCAGGCTCCACGCTGTCACCCCACTAGCTCCTGAGCCCATGCTCCAGTTTGTCCTGCCCACTAGCCATTCTGAACCCCAGTCTGTGACCGCCCCCCAGCAGCCCTGTGTGCCCCACTCTGTCCTAACCTGGCTCTGCAGGCAGGGTGCTGTGATGAACTTTTACTCGTGGGGGAATTATGCAGAACTGGACATAGAATTTTATATTTTCCCACATAAAATATATTTTGCCTAAGAAGTGCTCCAGTTCTGCTCTTTGCCCACCCGAGGCCACTGTGGCGCTAGTACAGCTGGCGTGAACGCAGCTGGCTAGTCTGGTGCCACAGCGACCTCTGATGGGCAAAAGGTGGAATTGTAGCACTGCAGGCAAAATGTTTTTTATGCGGGAAAATACAAAATTATGCAAGACAGATGAATTCTATGCATCCACAGATGTGCAGATTTCCCCCAGGAGTAAAGGCCTAAATGTACACACTGAGCTCTTGTTTTCATTACTAAATCCCCTTCAAATCTAGCTGACTGCCCCATATCCTATCCTTAATTAGTTGGCCTAATCACTTTGAGTATCACAAAAGAAATAGGCCTTGCAGAAGAATTTGAAGAGGAGAAGGTAGTGGCCTTTTGGATGAGGCTGGGGAGAGACTTCCAGAAGTAGAGGCAGTGTGGAAGAAGGCATGAAGATGGCTGTGGGTGAAGTGGGCAGACAAGGCTAGTATAAGTCACAGAGCAGAGGGGAAGGGGTAAGGATTTCTCCATGAAAATATAGTGGGGTGTAATTCTTTATGGGTGTACACTATTAACACACGGTCATATGTAGGTGATGATAGTATCTGTCACAGTGAGAGGAGAACCTGGATATCCCTTGTAGTTCTTGGCTAGGAATAGCCCCCTACTCTTTCTGAAAACTGCCCCTGGAGATCTGTTTAACCATCACTTGCACAAATGCCAGAGATGGGGAGAAGGCAACTGGGCTTACTGTGTCAGATGATTGGCTCATCGGATGCTGCAGCCTCCACACCCAGTACTTCACTGTCGTGTCTGAATTAAAAATGAGCTAAAGTGCTGGTGTGAGGCCCCAAACCAGAAAGCAGTGGTTAAAGAAGAGGCTAACCCTTTGGTCTCCTAGCCAATAAACCCTCTCCTGATGAAAGGATATAAAACAAATACCACGTTTGTCTCCTGTGGCTTGATGTCTCGCAGGAAGAACAGAAGGATTTGACATGAAGGAACACTCTTATCTAAGAGCACCCTGCCACTGCAGTTTTTAAAATCACCTGTGATGGATTTCTCTTCTTGCTTCTCCAGCACTCCATGTCGTCTCACAGCCCTGGAATCGATTCTTGCTCTTCACGCTACTGGATGGTGGCGAGAACTCCTTCCTTCGTCCAGAAATTCTCAGGCTGATGACTTTGGTGAGACAGTTCTGCAAATCTATTGTGTATTAGTACAATGCAAGTGTGTACATTATTGGACGATACATCATAAGTTTACCTCCCAACATGCACACTTCCATTGCTTTCATTCTGTAACTGTATTCTTGGCCCATAATTGGACAACAAACTAAGAATCTTGAAGTGCAGAAGGGAAGTCCCCTACACATTTTGCCCTTTAGGTGGATACACCCTGTTCTTCCTCTGTGTAACATTCCCATCATACGTGGGGGCGGGGAGAGAAAAGAGAATATGTGGTTTTCTTTGCTTTACTGCATTGTTGAAGCACTGGTCTCACATGTCAAATATGTGTGAAGATATTGTTGAAAGAAAGACGATGGCAGCTGATCTAAGACTCTGCCCTTCCCTACCTGAGGTCTTGCCTGCACAAGAAAGTTGCACTGGTTTAACTTCAGTTTCAACGGATTTAGTCAAACCAGTGAAAACCCCTGTGTGGATACTCTTATTTCAGTTTAAGGATGGTTTATTTTGGTTAGGCTTCAACTGATTCTTAATTGACTAAAGCTAAACTGAAATAAGCCTGATTTAAACCTTAAGTAGAGTGTTTGCACAGTTTTTTGCATTTGTTTGACTAAACTGGTTTAAAATCTCACCTTTGGTGAAGTGAAGCTTCCTTGTGTAGCTGTAGATGAGTCACTGCTGGAATTAGTGTGACTTCTGTTATTAAATGCCCCTTTTTCCTGTTGGTCAAGTTTGTGAGATATCGGAGCAGCGATATTATTTCTCAAAGTGAAATTAGCCAGATACTCCAAGAGGCAGCAAAAGCCAAGTTAGCAGAGCTTCCTGGTGCCACATCCCACGCCCTGCGCCTCTTTCTACTTCAGGTAAGAGTGCTGACAAGGCCCAGGAGGAAAAGGGAGTTGGGGACATGTGAGAAGAGGTTAGAAGAAGGGGAACCTGCAAACAATCTCTTCTGTTTTTGCTATGAGACTTGGGAAACGCTTCGGGTTCTGTGAGGTAGAAGATAATGGGTTAGGGAGGATCCCACAGATGATCAGCTTGGCTGTTTGTGTCTGGTGCAGTCAGGGAGGTACTGTGGAACAGGAAAGCAAAACGTTTCAAGCAGTGCCCAGATTGTATTGTTTATGAGCCCCTCTGCCTATTGAATTTCACCCTTTATAATAAGAAGAGCGTGGGGTTCATTGCTATGGAGGGGGGAGTGGGGGAAGTAAGGGATGGAGATGTGAAGGAACAAACCAGTTAGTTGCCCTTTGGTCTGGAAATCATCCCTTTCCTTTGGTATTCAGCTTCAGAGTGGGAGTTGTGAGATGGAGCCAGCCCAGGAAGGGACCATTCAGACCTTGCTGGAGAGTCTCCCAGCCAGGACCAGGACCTGTCTAAGCCCACAGGACATGGTGTATCCTTTTGCAAGACACACATCCTTGGTAAATCACATTGCTAAGCAAGGCGCAGCAGTTGGGCTAGGGGTGATATTTAATCTGTTGCTCATGCCATCTTCCCTTCCAGCTAAGACTGAATGAGAGTAAGAATGTATTCAGTACATCTCCACTTGTTGCAAATGCCAAGAGCCTCATGCCGAGAATTGGCCATGGGCATCATGTGATGAAAAAAATCCTAATTGTGCAGAAAAGGGATTAATGATACCTAGCCCCTTGCTACCTGTGCTTGGAATGGTGTCCTGGTGGGATGATATTTGTCCATCAGAGACAGCTTGAGGAGTGAGTATAGGACTGGGTACTAGGAACATTTGGTCATGGCCCCATTTTTGACTCCTCCCTACGCCGAGTGATTCACTTAACTTCTCTGTCTGCCTCAGTTTTTCCATCTGTTAACTGGTGCTGCTACTCATTTTTCTTTCCTCACAGGGGTGACATGAAGATAACTGGATGCTTAGAAAGCATTTTGAAAACGACCACCATTATGCAAGGACTAGGTATTATTGTTAGTCCTTATTAAAAGGGCAGGTATGTCTTGTGGCATTGTCAAGCATCTCCCCTACCCACCATGGGCTAGAAGCAGAGTTGTTGGGCACTGCTTGCAATTACAACTAGCTCTTCTCAACCAGAAGGGTCATTTAGCCCAAAGTTGCTATTGTTGGGGGTTGGGAAATAGAGTATATGCCTAATTAAGCGGCTACTTGTCTCTAAAATTAGCTGCTTTAGCCTGCCTGACTTTTTCACACTGCATTGTCTCAGCCAGCTAATGCCCCAGACACTGTCTCTGTTCTTGTGCCTGTGCAGGGGACTCAGTCCAAAGTGCTGCTGAAGCTAATGCTGTTGTGAGCCACCTGCAGTGCAGTGACTGTGAGGCATCTCTGTTGCCTTTGACAATCACATGGGAGTCGCCCCTTAAGGAGCCATCTTTTAAGTAAAACCCCCACTGGGTGGCTGGCGCCACCCTCAGGATTCCTGCCAGAGTGGTTCCACTATCATCCCATGTTGGGAGCTGAGGTTTGCTCCAGAATAAAAGTTCTCAACCTGCACGTATTGATCCCATTCCCCATGAGGTTCCCTGCAAATGTCTTTTTTACAGGTAGAGGGGGTAGCGCCCTGAGTCATCTCCCTTATTCCTTGCCTCTGGGCTGTTGCAACTGGTCTTGCGATGCGAGGGAGGCCCATAAATCCTTGCACTGTTTTTTACAAAGGATTCTGGCTCCATCTGAATAGGAATGGTGATGAATGACTGCATGTGAGGGTCACTGTATGGAAAAGCGAGAATCCTCTAGTTGAAAGTCAAGCTTTTAAGTTTAACGTTGTCTGGAAAGCCGTTCCCCTCCCCACAGCCAGAACCCAGTTTTAGGGAGAGGACACGCGTAGTAGCTTCTCAGCAACATGTGTTGAGCACAGCCCAAACAGTATCAGAGGGGTAGCTGTGTTAGTCTGGATCTGTAAAAAGCAACAAACAGTCAATTACAACGGCGAGTTGGGTTTTCCTGGTTTGTCCTTATCTTTGGTTTTCCATTCATGCCACCAACGTCAGATGCCTGGGAGGAGTCGCTGTGTCTCTCTCGCACATTGCAGACTGAAACAAGAGGAGGGAGCACATGAAGCAGAAAAATAAGAAATGGACAGAGGAAAAAGACCATTCCTGCCTTTTTCCCCAGAGAGTGGCTTAGAAAGGAGCAATGACAGAAACGGTTGATAGCTGGTTTTCAAAAGTTCTGTGTTTACTGTTGTTGAAAAGCAATCACAAAATAAAACGTTTCATTCCCTCTTCTTTCTATTCATTTGTTAGAAATGGCTTGGTTGAAACCTATCCTACAGGTCAGACTTGCATTCACTGAGAGCACAGCACTGCACTTCCCAGGTGGTATGTGTGGGGGAAGGGGGTGTCTCAGCCTGTAGCAACAGTTAAAATAGATTGAAACACAAGGAGGAGCTTTCAGCACACTAACCAGCAAGGAGGATGAGTGCTGCTTACCTAAGCCAGAGCATAGCAGCTCCTCTCTGCTTATAGTAGAGATGGGGGATCTGTGTCACAAAGACACAGGCAACCCCTTCCTTCCACTTGACAGACTTGTAGATGCAATGAAATCAATTTCCTACTTGTCTATATAAAAGTCACTTCTCCAGAACTCTGGTAGTATCTGAATGTGTCATGGATCATAAATCTTATTATCACAACCCGCCAGCTACTACTGCTAGCCATAGCCAAACCTTTTATGTTAATTGCTTGTTCCTGAAACACCTCCAGTAGTTTATCATCCATTTTCTTTCCCATTCAAATGCCCTCTTCTCATCCTCAAACACCTTTACAACTGTCGGTGAGGGAAAGGTCCCAGACAGGTGTTGTGGGAGGAGCTGTGTAGCCCCAAAGGGGGCTGGTGGGCAAGCGGATGTAAGGCGGGAGAGGGCGTTTCCCAGGGCTGTTGCTGCAGCCAGCCAAAGCCTTTAGGAAGGAGAAGAGAGCAAGGGGTGTTGTTGCCCGCTAGGGCCCATGGTGTGGTGTCAACTGGCCATAGGCAGTCTCCTGTTGCTCCATGCAGTGTACAGCCCTGCCTCTTTCTTTGTTAGTATAGTGGTGAGTATCCCCCCCTGTCACTTGGGAGACTGGGGTTCAATTCCCTGATGGGGAGAGCACTACCTTTTGAATGAGGAGAAAGAAATGCCTTGCCCAGCCAGCACATTCCTCATCTTCTCCTTCTCTGGTGACTTCCGCTCACACTTCCCGCCTTGGTGCTGATTTTCGCCTCCAGAGAGACAATTAGCCCACAAGGCCACCCCTGCCCTAGCAAAAGCCTCTGCATCACCTCCCGCCACTGGGCCCAGCTTCAAGACCTGCACGTCAGGGCACGCTTCAGAGTCACAAAGGGAAATACTGTGGCCAAGGGCATGAGGACCATCGCCCAGCCTAACGTGTGGCAGCTGGTGAAAGGGCGAGGAAGAGAGAAAAGCGGACAGGCAGCAGGCTGGCCTCCTGTCTTTTTTCCTTTTGTTACGATTTTAACGGGGACAGGAATGGAGAGACTTGAGAAATAGCTGCGGTCGTAGGTGAGGTCGGCGGCCGACCCCAGAGCGCAGAAATGGGCAGTTCCCACTCAGCTGCTGTGTCACCCAGCGACTGGCCGTGATCTTATAGTGGTGAGGAGTTTGCACTGTGGCCGCAGCAGCCTGCCTTGGAATCCGAGTCACGTCTTTGCTTTTTGGTGGGGGATCTCCTGACACAAGCCCAGTGGCTCAGCCTGATTGCGTCCATTTGCAAAGAGAGCCAAGAGCTGGTGCCTACTTTCCGCTTGGTAAAGGAACGTCAATGAGGTAAATCCATCAGGAAAAGAGTAATGGGGATGAGTAATGGGAAGTTTCCCTGGGCGCCAATGTCTGGAAGCAGCGTGTTCCATCCTGGAAAGGGCTGAGTTTGGACTGCGCGGCCACCGCGTGCTGAAGGGAAGGATCTGCGGGCCTGAAAAGCTACGGTCCTCGAGAGGGGCTTCTGAAGCCAAAGGGAGCTTGGGTGAGTTTGTGATGGTGTGAGTTTGAGGAGCGTCTGGAGCGTGGAATGGGGAGGGTAGAAAGAATCGGTTGTGAGAGGAAGGAGGTGCTGAGCAGCCCGTCGGTGAGGGAAAGGTCTCAGGCAGGTATTGTGGGAGGAGCTGTGTAGCCCCAAAGGGGGCCTGCTGGACAAGCGGATGTAAGGCGGGAGAGGGCTTTTGCCAGGGCTGTTGCTGCAGCCAGCCAAAGCCTTTAGGAAGGAGAAGAGAGCAAGGGGTGTTGTTGCCCACTAGGGCCCACAGTGTGGTGTCAACTGGCCATAGGTGGTCTCCCGTGGCTCCATGCAGTGCACAGCCCTGCCTCTTTCCTTGTTAGTATAGTGGTGAGTATCCCTATGTGTCATGTGGGAGACTAGGGTTCAATTCCCTGACAGGGAAAGTACTACCTTTTGAATGAGGAGAAAGAAAGGCCTTGCCCAGCCAGCACATTTCTCATCTCCTCCTTCTCTGGCGACTTCCACTCACACTTCCCACCTTGGTGCTGATTTTCACCTCCAGAGAGACAACTAGTCCGCAAGGCCACCCCTGCCCTAGCAAAAGCCTCTACATCACCTCCGGCCACTGGGCCCAACTTCAAGACCTGCACGTCAGGGCACGCTTCAGAGTCACAAAGGGAAATACTGTGGCCAAGGTCATGAGGACCATCGCCCAGCCTAACATGATGGCAGCTGGAGAAGGGGTGCCCTTTTTCAAGGATTACCCATGCAGGCACCATTGTGTGGCAAACATGGAGCCCACTCAGATCTCAGCTGCAGTTTTGACCTTTGTAAATACCTTGCACATTATCCAGCAGTATGTTCAGTACCTGCAAAACCGGGTGAGGAAGTAACGGCAGTGCGATTACTGTACTGATGAGGACATGGACACAGACGTTCCTAGATACATGGCATGTGGTGATTGGGAGATCATGGTGGCATTGGGCCAGGTTCATGCTGTGGAGTGCCGATTCTAGGCCCGAGAAACAAGCACAGACTGGTGGGACCGCGTAGTGTTGCAGGTCTGGGATGATTCCCAGTGGCTGCAAAACTTTTGTATGCGTAGGGCCACTTTCATGGAACTTTGTGACTTGCTGTCTCCTGCCCTGAAGCACAAAGACACCAAAATGAGAGCAACTCTCACCCTTGAGAAGTGAGTGGCCATAGCACTGTGGAAGCTTGCAACGCCCAACAGCTACCAGTCAGTCGGGAATCAGTTTGGAGTGGGCAAATCTACTGTAGGGGCTGCTCTGCTGCAAGTAGCCAACGCAGTCATTGAGCAGCTGCTATCAAGGATAGTGACTTTGGGAAATATGCAGACCACTGTGGATGGCTTTAATGCACTGGGGTTCCCTAACTGCGGCAGAGCGATAGACGGAATGCATATCCCCATCTTGGCCCCAGCACACTGTGGCAGCCAGTACATAAACCACAAGGGGTACTTTCCCATGGTGCTGCAAGCACTGGTGGATCACAGGCAGGACCGGTGCTAAGGGTTTGAGCGCCCTAGGCTGATGGCAATTTCGGCGCCCCATGCGCTGGTCCCGCGGCTCCGGTAGAGCTGCCGCAGTGGTGCCTGCGGAGGGTCCAGTGCTCCGCGGCTCCAGTGGAGCTGCCGCAGTGGTGTCTGCGGGAGGTCCACCGGAGCCGTGCGAGGAGCCGACCGTCTGCAGGCACGACTGTGGCAGCTCCACCGGAGCCGCGGACCAGCGAACCCTCCGCAGGCACCACTGTGGCAGCTCCACCGGAGCCGCCTGCCGCCACCTCCAGCAAAACGGCGCCCACCAATTATTCTGGCGCCCTAGGCGATTGCCTAGGCTGCCTAAATGGTAGTGCCGGCCCTGATCACAAGGGACGTTTCACCAACATCAGCGTGGGATGGCCGGGAAAGGTGCACGATGCTTTCATCTTCAGGAACTCTGGTCTGTTTGAATAGCTGCAGGAAGGGACTTACTTCCCAGACCAGAAAATTACTGTTGGCGATGTTGAAATGCCTATAATTATCCTCGGGGACCCAGCCTACCCCTTAATGCCATGGCTCATGAAGCCATACACAGGCACCCTGGACAGTAGTAAGGAGCAGTTCAACTATAGGCTGAGCAAGTGCAGAATGGTGGTAGAATGTGCTTTTGGACATTTGAAATGCTGCTGGCGCAGTTTACTGGCTCGCTTAGATCTCAGCACAACCAATATTCCAATTGTAATTGCGGCTTGTTGTGTGCTCCACAGTATCTGTGAGAGTAAGGAGGAGATTTTTATGGTGGGGTGGGAGGTTGAGGCAACTCACCTGGCTGCCAATTTCGCACAGCCAGACAACAGGGCGATTAGAAGAGCACAGCAGGGCGTGCTGCGCATCAGAGAAGCTTTGGAAGCTAGTTTCATGACTCACCAGGATATGGTATGACAGTTGTGTTTGTTTCTCTTGAAGTTACCCACACCCTATATATATGAAAGGAAATAAAGTCAAAATTGTTTAAAAACTGTTCTTTATTATTTGATGCACATCATATTGAGAGAAATTAGAAGGTAGATTGGGGGTGGGGGTTGGGTTAGGGGGGTGGAAGAGGAGGGAAGGACAAGTCCAGAAACCAAAAGTTCTCATATGCCAGCTTTCTGGTGCTTGGGCGATCCTCTGGGGTTGAGTGTGTGGGTCCCCGTAGCCTCCCCCCTCGTGTTCTTGAGCGTCTGGGTGAGAAGGCTATAGAACTTGGGGAGGAGGGAGTTTGATTATACAGGGACTGCAGCAGAAATCTGTGGTCTTGCTGCCTTTCCTGCATTAGATCCACCATACAGCAGAGCATGTCAGGTTCTCCCCCATGAGCTTGACCATAGCGTCCTGCCTGCTTTCATTGCGTGCCTCCCTCCTCTCTTCATGTTCCTGTAATGCTTTAAGGGACTCCGCAATTGTTTGCCTCCATGCATTCAGCTGGGCCCTATCAGTGTGGGAGGCCTGCATGAGCTCGGCGAACATGTTGTCCCGAGTTCACTTTTTCTACCTTCTAATCTGGACCAGCCTCTGGGACGGAGTAGATAGGGGCCGCGTTGAAACATTTGCACCTGCGGGAGGAGAAAAAGAGAGGGTAGTATTTTTAAAAATACATTGCAGAGAACAAAGGGAGCACTTTGCTATGAGTAAGTCATCACACAGGGCCAGGGCAACAGAATTCATCTTACAGGCAGCCCCTAGGCAGGAGCACGCAGGATTCTGCTGCTTCTATATTCATGTCAATGCTCTCAAACTGCTGGGCCCCCTTTCCCACAGCAAGCAACGCCTAGTGGGTTTGCCATATAAAAGGAGGGCCTGCGGGCTCTCTGGGATGATCACTGCACACAACAACGCCCACTCCCGACCAGGTGGCTCCGGTCAGGCTCAGAGCAGAGATGAGCCATTTACTCTAAACGCGAACAATCCAGCACAGCTGGGTTTCCCCCCCACTGCGTGGCTCCAATCAGGCTCTCACTTACCAGAAGTACCATCTCCAGAGTCATGGAACAGGAGCCCGCCTTGGGAGTGAGGGGAGGCTATTGGCTCCAGCGTTAAGATTAGTTCCTGGCTACGGGGGGGAAAAAGGATTCCCCACTTGCCACCTGTGCACTGTCCTCCTCCTCCTCTTCATCCTCCAACGTCTCTTCCTCCTCGCTCTGTGCAACTCCTTCCTTTCAGGTGTCCATGGACAGTGGTGGGGTAAGGTGGCATCACCACCCATAATTGCATGGAGCTCATAGTAAAAGTGGAATGTATGGGGCTGTGACCCAGAGCACTCGTTTGCCTCCCTGACTTTTTGGTACACTTGCCTGAGCTCCTTGATTTTTGTACGACGCTGCTCTGTGTCCCTGGAGTAGCCTCTTTCCGTCATGGCCCTGGAGACTATAGCGTAGGTACTTGCGTTCCTTTTTTTGGAACGTAGTTCTGCCATAACAGACACGTCTCCCCAACATGTGATGAGATCCAGTACCTCCCGTTCAGACCATGTTGGGGCTCGTCTGCCAATCTGGGACTGCGTGATCGCCTGTGATGGTGGACTCTGCATGGTCGCCTGTGATGGTGGATTGTGCTGATGGTCAGCTGTGCTGCTGGTGACCAAAGGAAATGAAATTCAAAAGTTCCCAAGGCTTTTCCTGTCCACCTGGTTAGTGCATTAGAGTTGAGGGTGTTGACCAGAGCAGTCACAAGGGAGCATTCTGGGATAGCTCCTGGAGGCCAATAACGTTGAATTGTGTCCACAATACCTTTAACCTGGGATTGCAATCTCGATTTAAGCGCTACTCCACTTGCCAAGGTGGAGTACAGAAATCGAATTAAAGTACCCTTTAAATTGAAAAAAAAAAATTTGGTCATGTGGATGGAATCTTTTTTTTTTCAAAATAACTTGGCTAATTCCGAAATAACAGGCTAGTGTAGACCAGGCCTAAGTACTGGCCCTGCTTAGCTGATGGATCACAGCACTTGGTGGTGCGGCTGTAGGCGTTCACACTTTAAGGACTTAATCCTGCAAATATTTATGCAGATGAGGTGACCCAATTTTATCCATGTGAGCAGTCTTACTGACCTCAGTGGGAACACTGGAAGGAGCAAAGCAATGCTCATATGCAAGCACTGGCCTGAGCTAGCCTTTTGCCTCTGCATATTTAACACTTTAAATCTACACATTTTATTTTGAAGGTTATCTTTTCATTTTCGTCATTTATTTTTGATCTATTTCCACTCCATGTTCTGTATGGTTCAAAGACATTTTGTTTTTAAAAAATCCTCTTAGTCATCACCTTACCTTTCTAGGGTCTTTCCACCTGAAGGATGCAAAAGATTTTACAGATTGAATATAGCAGATATTCCTCTGCCCCTGAAATGCAGCCCTTGCTGGGCTGGCATCCTATGGCCTGTCTGTGTTATTGAGATTGCCGTGTATGTGTGTGCTAGGGTGACTCGAGAAGAAGTGTGAAAAATCAAGAGGGGAGGGTAATAGGGTCCTATACACAGGGCCGGCTCCCGGCACCAGCTTATCAAACAGGTGCTTGGGGTGGCAACTCGGGAGCGGCGCGGCACTTTTAGGTATTCTGCGTCAATTCGGCGGAAGGTCGTTCACTCCCGCTCGGAGCGAAGGACCTCCTGCTGAATTGCCGCAGATCACAATCGCGGCTTTTTTTTTGTTTGTTTTTTTTTGGCTGCTTGGAGCGGCAAAACTCTTAATTTGTGCTGAGGCAGCCATGGCACCTCTTGGCTTTGCAGTTCAGAACCCCAGCACCTCTGGGTTTGCCCAATCAGTTATTACAGTACAAAAATTGAGCCCCCGCACCTCTTTCATTACAAATTAAACACTGATCCTATAGAGGGCAAAGCCCCTAAAAAAGGGATGGTCCTTTTAAAATCGGGACACCTGGTCTGTGTGTGTGACACCAAATTGTTGACCAGATTCAGTGGCCTGTGTTGTCAGCAGGTTGAAGTCCGGAAGGCGATTGGAATCACGTTATTCTCAGAACGGTGTGACTGTAGCTGTGCAGTGAAACCGGGCCCAGACAGCACCCTGCAGCGCCGGTAACCTCCTGGCCAGAGACGCTGCTCCGCCGCGGCTCGTAGCCCGAGCGCCCTGCACCGGCCGGGCTCAGGAAGTGACATCGCCGAGCGGTGCATGCTGGATCGTGCTTCGCACAGCCCGCTCCCGGGCAGCAGAAGCGCGGCGGCGGGGGCGGCATGACAGCCCGGTGCCAGTGAGCGGCGGCCCCGCAGGCTGGAGCCTCCCCGGCGGCGGCAGGTGAGGACGCGGGCCGGGGGCAGGCGCAGCTCGGCCCGCGCGCGGCAGGTGCGATCGCGGCGCAGCCCGGCCCCGGGGGAGCGCGGGCTGAGCGCTGCCCGCACGTGCCGGGCGCGGGGCCAGCTGCTGCCGCCGCGGGCTGCTCAGCCCCGGCCGGTGGGGAGAGACCGGCTCGCGCAGCGGCCAGGCCGGCAGGGGGCAGTGGCACCAGCCCGCGGAGGCTCGTTGCTCTCTCGTGGGACGTGGCTTTCTGCTGTAGCCCGCCCGGCGCTGAGCTGCCCGGGGCCCTGCGCCAGCCCCGCAGCGCGTCTCTTACTGGCAGCTCCTGCTTAACGAGCCGCCGCGCCGCCTGCGGTGGAAGGAGCAGGAGCCTGTGCCTGACTTTCCGGGGGCACCACCGTAAGTTCCCGTGATGGCTTGTTCTTCATGGCTAGGCGCAGAGGGGTTAACGGAGAGGAGAGGGTGGATTGCTGGAGAATGATGGTAGCCTAACTTCACGCTGGCCACAAGCCATACTCACTCTCCTAGGCTAGGCAATGCAGAGGACGTGTGGTGTGCAGGGAGCTATTTTGAGATCAAGCTAATAAAATGCAAGCAAATCGCTGGGCTGGATGGGCTTCTCCATGTCCCTTACAGCATCTTTCCTTGAAGTATCTCAGAGTGCTTCATAGACCAGCCTCACAACACTCTGTGAGGCAGCTGTGTTGTTATGCCCATTTTACAGATGGGTAAACTGCAGCACAGCCAAGTTGAGTGGTCATGCAGGCCATGAGTCATAAGCAGAGCTAGGCATAGATCTCATGCTTAATTTTATAATGAAAGAGGTTTTGGGCTCAAACAATTAGGTGCCAGGGCTCAAGAAATTTTTTTACTTTCATAACTGACAGGGCAAGCCCAGAGGTGCTGGGCCTATGAACTGCCAAGGCTAGAGGTGCCAGTGCTCAGCCATGATGCAAATTAAGCACTGCATAGATCCCCGTTGTCTTTCAGTTCCTTGCTCACACTACTGGCAATACTGAATTGAGGAGTTTGGCCAGTACCTGGTACGGTTTTGTTCCTGCCTAAGAGGGTAACTTTCTGATTAGATGTTAGTCTGGTATGTTGTGTGCAAAAAACGGTGTCCTGTTTATAACTATGGAAAGGATTGTGATATTAGATCAGTCCAATGACCTTGCTGATCTATTATTCTGTGTCTCTGATAGCAGCCAAATCTAGATGTTTCAGAGGAAGGCTTAAACTCCCCATAATGCCTCTGACTTTGCATTATTATACCACAAAGGAGGAAGCTTGTTTCTGACCTCATACATCTCCCTCTGAAGGTCTGCTTCTCAGCATCTCTCTGGAGCAAAGTAGTGCAAGACAGGGACTGAAGGCCACCAGACCTCCTTCCCCCCCGTTCATGCCACCTATGGCCTCTGGTATAGGATACGCCTGCTAGACTCTAACAGATGATCTCAGCTGAATGTCCCCATAGAAAGGTGGAATTCACATGGGTTGTTTGTGATGCTTTAATTAATGTCTGTAAATCACTTTGATCTTTCCTGCAGTTACTTTTCGATGTATCCCAATAGATAATCCCTCTGACATGCTTAGGAGAGGTAATTTTCTTTTCCCAGTGTTGGAAGCATGTTACTTTTATAAAAGGCTCTCTTGTTGTCAAACACTGACATTTTCTGTACTTGAATCTCTCCTTTATGCTCACCCACACATGGCACCTATCCTCATATCATCTATGTGCTGGACAACAATTACAGGGAGTACGTGCATTCCATAAAGGGACTCTCTCCTCGGTCACATCATGGTCTCATTTCCCACCCCCCCATGCTCCCCTTCTGGTCATTAAAAAGCAGTTTTTACAAAGGACAGATAGCTTTCAAGATTTTTCACAGTCTACATTGTGACAGAATTATATCCTACTTGTGTGATGCTTGCTGTTCTGTAATTGATGTGTGGATGACAATCAGATGGCTGGGTTTTTCAGAAAGCTGATGGGGAAATGAGAGCTCATCCAATTTCCACACCATTACCACCCTGTGTGATAAGGACTGGCTCCCGCAGGGCTTAAAGGAAAGCTCCATGATTCAACCGTACCACACATGAGCCTTTTAAGGTGCTGCTGATTTCCCTCAAGTGAACCCAAGCCACTAAAATTAAATATGCTGGGGCCAGCTCCGTAGCTGGCATAAATCATGGTGGCTCCATCAACTTCAATTGGAGTGATGCCAATTAACACCATGTGATGATCTGCCCCAGAATATTCAATCAATCTAATCTGCATTTTAAGGGACCATTGAGGTCATTGTATTTAATTATTCCATACCTGTGTTACTAATAATATCTTGTGCTGTTCAGATGTAAAGAAGTGAGAATATCTTGTATAGTTTCCACCACTGATGCTGTTTGTTTTTTTACATTTTGTTCAGCTCGGACACGTCACCTAAATCAATCCATTTCACTGAAGAGGTTTGTGGTTAAAGCAGAGGGCTAGCAAGAGACTTGATGATTCAATTCACTTCTTTGCCACAGACTCTCTGTAGACCTGGGGCGAGTGATTTAATTTCTCTGCCCACTTCCTTATGTGTGTGTATATTTTAAATTCAAGTGGGGATAATGATACATCTCTAACTCCTGGGATGGTTGTGAGAATAAATCCCTAACTGCTTGTTAGGAGCTCAGATAGAGGTAGATTGCAGATTTTCTTCTCATGTACTAGCCAGATGCTGTGGATTTTGAGTTACTGCAGGAGACTATTTAAAGCTTACTGCCCCCCTCTAATTGAATTGAAAATGGTAACCATTCTCACAGCCAGGCTATTCATACTGGCTTTTTAAACACAATCTAAATTGGGAGAGTCAAGTGACCAATTCAGACAAATGGATTTTCTGCTGAACCAACCAGCTGGACAGAGCTGGCAGAGAATATTAGTGGCAACTGCTTCCCCTCTGAAACATCATAGGCCTTTGCTTCCCAACCTTCTCTCTGCCTGAGGTTGTGGCAACAACTCTGCTTCAGCAAAGATTGTTTCAGTGAGAGGTGGGGAATGTGTGTTTCAAATTTCTCCCTCTCATATGATCCCTAAGATGATGAAGACTGAGGCAAGGATTCCAACTTCCAAGTGGATTTTTTTCCTAGAGAAAACACAGAAGAGCATCACCTGAAAATTTCTGCCCCAAGCCCTGTAAACCAGTGGCCTGGTCTGGGTAGGAAACATGTCCACAGAATTCTAACCAACTTGAAACACAGGTTAGCTAATGTGATTTTAAAGTCCTTGGAACTGCAAGCTCCAGGTGGCCTAAACCATTTTCAGAGCCTGCTGGAGGTGGTAGCTCAGTACAAATGGTTCAGATCACCTGGATCCTGGTCTACAATACAGCTCCATAGATTTCAAGGCCAGAAGGAACCATTGTGATCATCCAGTCTGACCTGATTTATGAGACAGGCCATAACAATTCTCCAAAACAATTCCTAGAGCAGATCTTTTAGAAAAGCATAAGATCTTGATTTAAGATGACCAGTGGTGAAGAATCCATCACAACCCTTGTGTAATGGGGTCAGCACATACCTCTCATGAGCACCCCCTCTGGTTGGCTGTGTCCACGGTCTTTAAACCAATCCCAGCTCTGCCATTAGGCCATAGCCCTAGGGCTTCCTCCCTGGGGACAATGTTTTTGCCTTCTTAGTCTGTTTTGGCCCTAGTCTTCAGTTGGGCCTCCGGAGAGTTCAGTCCCCTTCTAGGGGTTTACTAATATCCAATTGTAGGCCTTTCCCCAGTGGCCTGTAGCAGGAGGGCAGCCGTCACCAGTGCCTTACCCTTAGCTCAGGGCTCTTCTAAACTCAGGACCAGTAGCCAGCCAGGAGCACTTGCTTCGCCAGTCCCTATTAGCACTGGGCTGTCCATTGTGCGGTAGTTCCCTCAGCCATCCACCCTCCTCCATCTCTAGCAAGGAATTACTCTGTTTCTGGCTGCGCTGTAGCTCCTTTTTATAGGGCCCTCCTGGGCCCTGATTGGTGCTTCCCCTGCAGCCACTCTAGCCTGCTTCAAGGACCTCTCCACTGCTCCTTACCTGGGAGGAGTGTGGCAAGACCCTGAAGCCTCCAGCTGGGGGCCTCTGGGCCTAGTTCACCCAGTCACATCTTGGTAAATTGTTCCAATGGTTAATTACACCCACGGTTAAAAATTTACACCTTATTTCCAGCCTGAATTTGTCTCACTTCAACTTCCAGCCATTGGATTGTGTTATACTTTTCTCTGTTAGAAGAGCCTGTTATTAAATATTTTTCCCCCGTGTAGGTACTTAATCTTCTCTTTCTTAAGCTAAATAGATTGAGTCTATCTATGAGTGACTCTATCACTAGATAAGACATGTTTTCTAATCCTTTAATAATTCTTGTGGCTCTTCTCAGAGCCCTCTCCAATCTATCAACATAAAAGTGAATTGTGAACACCAAACCTGGACACAGTATTCCAGCAGTGGTCGCACCAGTGCCAAATACGGAGGTAAAATAACCTCTCTATTTCAAATCGAGATTCCCCTGTTTATGCATCCTGGGATCGCATTAACTCTTTTGGCCTCAGCATCATACTGGGAGATGATGCTCAGTTGATTATCCACTATGATCCCCAAATCTTTTTCAGAGTCACTGCTTCCCAGGATAGAGTCCCCCATCATCTCGCTATAGCCTACATTCTTTGTTTCTAGATGTGCACATTTAGCCATACTAAAATGCTTATTGTTTGCTTGTGGCCAGTTTACCAAGCAATCCAGATTGCTCTGTATCAGTGAGCTGTCCTCTTAATTATTTACCACTCCCTCAATTTTTGTGTTATCTGCAAACTTTGTCAGTGACGATTTTACGTATTCTCACAGTAAATAGCATAGAGCCAAGAACTGATCGCCACAAAACTCTACAAGAAACACATCTTCTCAATGAAAGAACAGGAGTACTTGTGGCACCTTAGAGACTAAAACATTTATTTCAGCATAAGCTTTTGTGGACTACAGCAGCTGTAGCCCACGAAAGCTTATGCTGAAATAAATGTGTTAGTCTTTAAGGTGCCACAAGTACTCCTGTTCTTTTTGCGGATACAGACTAACACGGCTGCTACTCTGAAATCTTCTCAATGATGATTCCCCATTTACAGTTATATTTTGAAACTCCTTGATTATCCAGCTTTTAATCCATTGAATGTTTGCAGTGTTAATTTTATATTATTCTAGTTTTTCTTCAAAATGCCAGTATCAAGTTAAAAACCTTATAAAAGTGTAAGTACATTATATCAACACTATTTTAATCTTTATCAACCAAATTTGTAATGTCATCAAAAAAGATATCAAGTTAGTGTGACAGGATCCATTTTCCATAAACCTGTCTTGATTTTCATTAATAGTATTGCCCTCCTTTAATTCTTTGAGTCCTGAACCAGCTGCTCCATTATCTTTCCTGGATTGATGTCAGAAAGACAGACCTATAATTACTTCGGTCATCCTGTTTACCCTTTTAAAATATTGGCACTTTAGCTTTCTTCCAGTCGTCTGGAACTTCCCCAGTATTCCAAGGCTTACTGGAAAAATCAACATTAACAGTCCAGAGAGGTCCGCAACCAGCTCTTTTAAAACTGTTGGATAAAACCTGCTGGTATAAAAATGTTTAACTTTAGTAACTGCTGTTTAACATCCTCTTGAGATACTAGTGGAAAGGAAATAGTGTTATCATCACCATGATGAGACTATATCATCTGCTTTTTTCCCGAATTCAGAACAGAAATATTTATTGAAGACTTCTGCCTTTTCTGCAGTGTTGTTGATAATTCTACCAATTCCATCTAGTAATGGACCAAAAGCATTATTAGGATTCTTTTTGTTCCTAATATATTTTAAAAACTCCTTATTGTCCTCAACTCTACATTAAGTTCTGCTTGTATCCCATTGCTTCCCTTATCAATTTTCTACAATTCATAGCTTATGGTTTATATTAATTATTATGCAATTTCCTTTTTCTTCCATTTGTTATCTATTATTTTTTAATTTTTTAAAGCTGTTTTCACTTCCCCTCTAAACCAGGTCGATTTTTTTTTTAACTAATATGGCCTTCCTCCTTACTTGTAGCTTTTTGGGCATCTAGTAAAGTATTCTTAAATAATTCCCAATTATCATTCAAATTTTTCTGATTAAATTCTTCCTCTCGGCTGATTTGGTTCATAATAAAGTTTTCAGCTTTGTGAAATTGGCCACTTTTAACACTGATTTAGTGAACCAATTTTAGAACCTGTTAGAATTTTGGAGGGTAAATTCCCCAGCATAGAACAGATACGTGTGTGCACATGTCACTCAGACAGATTTAACGGGGTTTATTAGGCTGGAAACGCAAATGCAAAGACTTAAGCCATCTAGCATGTGGGACTGGTGTTCTTTAAACAACAGCTCTTTACGTGGTAGTCTTAAAGGTCAGAAGTCCATTGAGAGTGTTCAGGAGCAAGAAGGCCTGCTGGCAAATGGCAGCACTGCTCACCCTCTTGTTACGGGCAGTGAGCAGCTCCAGCTTTCGTCAGGTTCTCTGAGGGCCAGTCCTCACTATGAAATGTAACCATGTCTCAGCACAGTTGTTGGCAGGCTTATTAGCTGACCTGGGGCTGAATGCCTGTAGACAAGTTCAGCCCCAGGTCAGCGAATGTTATGGCCAACAGCCATGTTCAGACATGGTTACCTTTTGCGCTGGAGATCTGCCCAAATGCTCTGACTCCTCTGAGGCTCTCGTGTCATTTTGTTTCTCTGGACAGGCGAAATGAGCGTATCTGCTACAGGATGAGCAGGACTTCAACCTACTTGAGCAAGTAATCTCCCCCGTTGTCAGTGCAGCTCCCTAGTCCTGGCTGATTCACACTTATCTGAACCAGGTGGATCTGGGCTCTTTGTAGTCTCATGTTCACAGGAGAATTGAACCTGAGCAGGTGGGATCACAGCAGTGTGAGCTGTAACTGTGCAATGTGTCCCCACTAGCCTCCTGTTTCACTGGACCAGTGTGATGAGGTTGGGCAATTTGGCCTCTGGCTCCCTGCTTCTCTTTCCCCCTTGTTTCTCCCCTCAGATAGCTGATGAATTGCTCCCAGACCCCATCAACTCCTCTGTTGCCTATGTCTGCATCTGCTTACATCTCTCCCCGGCAGTGCCTGCCTGTCCGTTGGTTCAGCACTGATGACTCTCCACTGCCCCAGAGCGGGCTGCTGCACACTCTCTATTTCCCTGTCCTCCCTTCAGACGGCCAGTGTCTCTTCATACTGTGCCCCACTTAAAAGGAGTCTGTGGTTTTGGAGACCCTTGTGAAGAAACAGTCACCACAGATTCTGCCCAAGACTTCTTAGCAGCAAAAGGTGGAGGGCCCAGAATAGCCACCTTGGGCAGCAGAAGGAGGCAGTTACAGGCAGGAATTTTTCCCATCCCCTTTCCAGATTGCTGCTGGCAGCCTGGTCGTTCACTGTACAGTCTGGGCTGGGAGCTCCCAATGGACTGACTAGCTGCTACAGACCTCTCCACCCAGATCCCTCTGACATCTCAGCCATGGTCAGTCTGCTCCTTATGGTTGTAGCATCACATGGGAGCAGACAAGGTTGTTAATATAATAATAATAGAGATATACCTATTTCCTAGAACTGGAAGGGACCCCAAAGGGTTCTTGAGTCCAGCCCCCTGCCTGCACTAGCAGGACCAAGTACTGATTTTGCCTCAGATCCCTAAGTGGCCCCCTCAAGGATTGAACTCATAACCCTGGGTTTAGCAGGCTAATGCTCAAACCACTGAGCTAGCCCTCCCCGCAGGGGCAGGTTTGTGGGGGAGGGGCCTTGGAGGGCATTTTCCCCCCTTCAAACTGCAGTGCCTTATCCAGAGTGGGGCAGTCCCGAGGGCAGCTCCCCACACACACGCACACACACACACTTCCTTCTCTCCCACAGTCCCTCTAGACCCCACTCCCTGGACAGGTTGTTGGCTAAGGACACACACAGAGTCGCACACAAACAGGTGTCTGGATCCCAAGTGACAGCTGATGAGCTTTCAGTCCACAGGATGTTCTTTTTCCTCCGATCCAAAACCCGTAAGGAGAATCACAGAGCGTGAGCAGCTGCCTCTGGCTTGGTGGAATTTGCAGCTCTGCTTTGGCCCTCGCTCTCATTTGCAGGAGGCTCTGCAAATGCTCTGTTTGAGCCCATAGCTTTGATCTCCACTGTAAATTTTTCACAAGGGCTAGGCTCTTTGTTGTGCATTGCTTAGTATTGTGCCTAAAACAGTGCATCTACTTTTCACTGGGACCAGAACATTTCTCCTTTGCTCAGCTCCTAAATTGGAGAGAGCCCATGACATTCTCAGGGTTTGTGGAGAAAGCACCTTACATTTTATTATACTGGATGTGATCACTTTGATACTTTAGCGCCTGCAAGAGCTGCCCTTGCCCATAGAGGTCTCAGAAATATAGCAAAAAGCATGCATTTGATTGCAGCCATCAGTTTGTCTGCTCTGTAACTCTCCCTCATGCTGCGCTCAGCGTCTCTGAACCTGGTAGTCTGGCGTGGTGGGACTCTGACTCCTATGGGAGAGCGGTTTACCTGATGATTCATGTTCTGGGATTTGCAGCTACCAGTGCAGATCCCCTGTTTCAGTTGGACAAATTACCTGTTCGGAAAGAATTGACTTGCAGTGTTTGTTACATTGCAATAAAAACTTCAGTCCTGTCAACTGTCAGCCTTTGTCCCTGGAGGGAACGGCCCAGAGGGGGGTGGTTTGGGTGGCTCTGCTGCTCTCCATAATGTTCTTTTCCCTTGGAGAAGCAGACTAGACTCTTGAGAGTGCTCTCAATCCCAGCACCTAAATAACCAGGGACTGCTTTTCTTTGTAGACCTTATCTATCCTGATATGTGCCAAGAAATCTGTGCCCGGAGAGAAGGCACATGTTGACTTATATGTGGACCTCTCTGACCCTCCTTGACGTCTCTCTCATCCCCCACATGAGGGATTACTGAAAATCTAGCACTCCAGGCAGGACCACTTCTACCTGATCTGGTGACATTCTCTATTCTTGTTCAGGGACTGGATCTTCCAGGCAGAGCGAGTTCTGTTATGCAGATCCTACAGTGCCTGTCTTTACTTACCACATACACTAGTGCCATGGTTCTTAACTGGGGGTCCACAGGCTGTTTTCAGGGGGGCTGAAGTCTGGAGCCTTGGTGTCCCCGGGGGGGCTAAAGCTGGGAGCTGCGGGGAGGAAGCCTGGAGCCATGAGCCCTCGAGTCCCCCATGAGACTGAAGCCAGGAGCTGCAGGAGCTTAAACCAAGCCATGGTGTCTGCCGTGGGGCTAAAACCACAAGTGCTGGTGCCCCTGGGGCTGAAGCCAGGAGCTGTGGCACTCCCTGTAGGGCTGAAGCCGGAAGACCAGGGGCAGATTTGAGGAGGAGGGGCCTTGGAGGGCATTGTCCCCCCCCTTCAAACTGCAGTGCCTTATCCAGAGTGGGGCAATCCAGAGAGCAGCCCCTGCACCCCCCCATACACATACACACTTCTTTCTCTCCCTCAGTTTCCCTAGACCCTGTCCCCTGGCCAGGTTGGAGGCTGGAGCTGGGTTCTGCTGCTGCTGGTCACCAGAGTTGTGGCTGCTTCTCAGCTCCCAGCCCCCTTTGACTTCTTGGGCAGCTGGTAAGACCTGCCCAGGCACGGATCCCGGCTCCAGGGCCAGCAGAGCCCTCATGAGCAGCGACTGCAACAAAGCAACAAGGTGTGCCCGCCCAGCACACAGCTCCAACTGCTCCTCTCTCTGCACCCTGAGCTACATGCCTCACTGCACACAGCTCCTAGCTACCGCCTGCCTGCACATGGCTCCGAGCCACCCCATGAGTTACCCCCGGCCTGCACACAGCTCCTAGCTACTCCCTGCCTGCACACAGCTCCTAGCTACCCCCTGAGCTACCCCCTGCCTGCACACAGCTCCTAGCTACCCACTGCCTGCACACAGTTCCTAGCTACCCCCTGAGCTGCCCCCTGCCTGCACACAGCTCCTAGCTACCCCCTGCCTGCACACAGCTCCTAGCTACCCCCTGAGCAACTCCCTGCCTGCACACAGCTCCTAGCCACCCCCTGAGCTACCCCCTGCCTGCACACAGCTCCTAGCCACCCCCTGAGCTACCCCCTGCCTGCACACAGCTCCTAGCTACCCCCCTGAGCAACTCCCTGCCTGCACACAGCTCCTAGCTACCGCCTGCCTGCACACAGTTCCTAGCCACCCCCTGAGCAACTCCCTGCCTGCACACAGCTCCTAGCTACCCCCTGAGCTACCCCCTGCCTGCACACAGCTCCTAGCCACCCCCTGAACAGCCCCCTGCCTACACACAGCTCCTAGCCACCCCCTGAACAGCCCCCGGCCTGCACACAGCTCCTAGCCACCCCCTGAACAGCCCCCTGCCTGCACACAGCTCCTAGCCACCCCCTGAACAGCCCCCTGCCTGCACACAGCTCCTAGCTACCCCCTGAGCTACCCCCTGCCTGCACACAGTTCCTAGCTACCCCCTGAGCTACCCCCTGCCTGCGCACAGCTCCTAGCAACCCCCTGCCTGCACACAGCTCCCAGCTACCCTGCTCTCTGAGCTACCCCCTGCCTGCACACAGCTCCCAGCTACCCTGCTCTCTGAGCTACCCCCTGCCTGCACATAGCAATTAGGTACCGCTCTCCAGGCACCCTGAGTTATACACCTCACTGCACACAGCTCCTAGCTACCCCCTGAACAACCCCCTGCCTGCACGCAGCTCCTAGCTACTCCTCTCCATGCACCTTGTGCTACATGCCTCAGTGCACACAGCTCCTAGGCCCTAGCTACCCCTTTCCCTGCCCCCTCAGCAGTTTTCAAACTTTTTGAGCTGTCCCCCCCCCCTTTGAATTATAATTGTTGGTTGTACCTCCCTACCCTCTGAACCCTGCTCAGGCGATTAAGTGAGGGGAGATCCTAACAGGTTGGCATGGAATAGATAATACCCCAAAGGAGCTAATGCCGAGGCAGGAACGGGAGTGCCACCCTGCAGTGAAATATAGAACTGTTTGGGCTGGAAGTTCTTAGGAGAGTGGCTTTAGGCAGTAGCATAGAACACGGTTGCTAAAGGCAAGTTTGAAGAGTAGGTTAAGCGGCGTTCAGACTTCATTGAGAATAACCGGATTTGGTGAACGGGGTCAGAGCCCTGTCCCATATAGTCTGATATCCCTGTTTCTTGTGCTGGGCAGTTCCTGATGGATCCTGGCCACCATCCTGTTTCTGCCAGTGACTATTGGATGAAACGTAAGAGGCAGTGGCAGCCCTGCCTCCCCCTATTTATGTACCTGTTGTGCAGTGGGGAGAAGACAGGGAAATGGATATAAGACTGTTGAGAAAGGAGCCTCTTCAACAGGAACCCCTGTCATCTGTCCTGGAGATGCTGTTTGGCTCCAGATGTCAGAGGGTTGTGTGGCGTGTGGCGCTGGGATGTGTGGGGAGGTTTGTGCATCTTATCCAGCTCATGAAGTCTTTCTTGTTGTTTTGTTCTGATCCAGGACATCAGCCATGGCTCTGTTCCGGGTCTGCACCTTTCTCTTCACGCTGATGTTGTCCAGGAGCAGCTCTTCAGACACAGAGAAACAGAGCATAGACTCTGGGTTGGAAATCTGTATCCTTCTCTCCAGGCTGCACTTGGGCAGTGAGTGAGGGCGGGCGGGGGGAGAACTGCAAGAGCAGTTGACGGGTATTAGAAGGATTAAGCACCGAAGAGGGAAAGGAGTTATCGAGGGGATCTCAGGGTTAGAATTATGGATAATGACGTAAAAGTGAACTAATGCAGAATATTTAATGAATATTGGGACCTATTTCCTCACTGTGAGATCTAACACACTGGGGAACAGTCCCCAGGGGCAGTGGTGGGAACCACATTAACTGAGTCAGGTAGAGCTGGGCTGAGACGGGGAATTGCAAAGACCAAGCTTGTGTTAGCCAGGTAATAGGAGATGAACTAGATGACCCTGACTCTGATTTCTCTGATTATGGGATAGCATCAGACCTGCTGAGCTGCCACGTCTTCCTTCATTCAGTAGGGAGGATTTATCTAGCCTCAGTAGTTTGCTTATATAAGACCCATTTCGCTTCATTCTTTTATCCTTGGTTAGCGCAGAGGCAGACTCTCAGCTTGGTGCAGAGTAGGTACAGACTGCATTCTAGACAAGAGTTTGAGCCACAGTGTGGTGACCTGTCCTGTGCTCCAGGGAGAAAAGCACAGTGACCCGTAATACACTTCCAGATACTCTCAGTGAGATTCTTGCAGGAATTGTCAGGGTTTGTCCTGTCTTAATCCATATGAATTCTCCAAAAATAATCCAAAATCTCCCGCAGGCCTGGGATCAAAGCCAAAAGGTCCTATTCCTTCCAGGTCTTAGAGATCAGCCGGGCAATTCTCTTACCGGTCAGCACACACCACCCAGTCGCTGTTGATTACTTCTTCAGCAGGTAAACGGACTGAACTTTTCAGCCAGATCATGCACTGATATAGCTTGGTGCTGCTCCATTGACTTCCCTGGAGCTATGCTAGCATACACTGCTCTTCACTGGAGTGTGACAATCTGAAATGCTGTCCTTTAAGTGAACCCTCCAGGAACCAGTCAAAATAATTGCCTAGTTGAAGTGACTTTTAGCTTAGAACTTTAACCAAGTTTGCATGGGGCTATCTTACCATGATTGCCTGACACTGTTGCTGTTGGTGAGGAGCTGCTTTGTACATGGTTTCACTCAGCCTGGTCTATATCTCTTCTGTGTTTGTCATTCTTACTGGGCATCAGCAGCTGACATGGATCCTTCCTGTCTGTACCAGCCTCCCCTGGTGAAGGGTTAATGAGATTGCTGTTGCAGGATGCTCAAAGCCCCTGGTGTATTGCAGGAGAGGCTGGGAATTGACATGAGTTCAGAGTGGTTGTTCCCAGACTGCCAATCATATCAGTGGGTTGTAAATGTTAAGCTCGATGTAAGTGCTTAGTATTTATTAAATGCCCCAAGGGGGTTGTTGGCAGATGTCTGTGTTGCAGGGTTGTTAAAAGCCTGCTCCTGTTTCCCATCTCTGAACTGCTGGAGCAGATAGGCTCAGTCACTTATACGCTGCCCTCAGACACCGTGGAGGCCCCATAAATGATTGGTTGTACTGGCCTGGGTGGTCTCTCTTCTGGAGCGCTGCACGGGTGAGTGCATCTCAGCTGGAAATCATTGAGTTTGGAGTTGTGGGAGGGAAAAACTGTTACAAGCCCATAACATGAATTGTGGGGCTGAGCCCAGCTCTGGGAAAGAGGGAAGTGGCCAGTTTGTGGGAGACTATGCAGGGCGGGGTGGGGGTTCCTAATGGTGTATCTACATTGCCTTTGGGAGTGAATCTCCCATTCCAGGTCCACAAATGTGTGCTGGCAGGGCTTGTGCTAGTGCACTAAAAATAGCTGTGTAGATGCTGCAGTGATGTTGCAGCTCGGGCTCTCAAGCATAGGAGAGCGAGGAGGTTCTGCACAGCTGTTTTGAGCACAATAACACGAGCCCTGCCAACACAACTGTGTGCACCCGGCCTGGGAGGCTCGATCCCAGATGCAATGTAGACGTAACCTCGGATGGCTCAGTGTTGAACGCTGTGGTGCTGTCAAGAGGCAGGGCCTGGTCCAGCACTAAAGTCTGGGCAGTGGGCATGATCCTTGACAGAGCTGCAGATAAGAAGCTGTTTGAGGTGAAGCGCAAGGACCAGATGAACGCGCTGAAGAATCTGATTGAGCTCAACGATGTGAACCAACAATATAAAATCATTGACATCATGCTCAAGGGACTCTTCAAAGTGAGCGTCACCCACTAACTGCTGCCTCCATCCCTCCGGGGCTTTGGGTGACGCTGGGTGCTCTTTGGGAGCCCTCCCAATATCCCATGTTCCTACGGGCATGTCCCAGCCCAGAGCACCACCGTGGGAATGTGACAACGGGAGTGGGGGCAGGAGGAGAGAAGAAGGGGGTTGATAAGAATGAGCAGTGGGGTTGGGAACTGGACCCAAGGTCACTATGGGCATGAGAGGGCGGGGCTATGTTTTAAAACAGGGTGGGAGAGTCGGGGCAGACTGCACCACCAAGCTGCCGCAGCAACAAAAAGGAAGAGGGGGAGTGAGAGGAGCCTGGAGCTGGCAGGACACCTGGGACAGGCAGGAGGAACATCAGATCTGGGAGGCAGATGGATTCACGGAGTTCACTTTCTGACTGTTCAGGTGCTAGAGGACTCCCGGGCGGTCCTTATAGCTGCAGATGTGCCTCCAGATGGGCCCTTCCCTCAGGATGAGAAGCTAAAGGATGGTAGGACTTCCTCTCCTTTGAATCCCAGTTTCCACTTCCAATGCTCTTTCATATTTCTCTCTCCCTCTCAGTTGCCTTTTCAAATGGGCTCAGTGCAGGGGTAACGGGGGAAATTCGATGGCCTGTGTTGTCCAGGAAGTCTGACTAGATGATCTAACGGTCCCTGCTGGCCTTAAAAATCCATGAAACCGTTACCACCTCTCTGGTCAGTCCATGCTGGGAACCCTTTCTCATCCACTTGGCTCTTTGTCCTGCTTCCTTCGTCATTGTTGCCAGTATCTAGAAGATCCTGGGATGGGAGTGGAGCCAGGGGACTCTGCCAGTGATCTGTGAAGCAGAACAGAATCTGGCTGTTTCTTCTGCATGGCTGATGAAAAGTAAGCACTTGGCATTCTGTCCAGTGTGCTGAACAAGGAGGACACTGGAGACCAAAACAATTGATTGGGCCACCTCATCTGGTATCCTGTCTTCAACAGTGTTCAATGCTGAATGCTTCAGAGGGAGGTGTAAAACCTCCCATAATGCATCTCTTTGTGCAATGCTATACAGAATGCGAAGGAAGAAATGTCTTCCTGACCCCAGCTAATGATTAGTTTATGACCTGAAGCATGAGGACTGAGAGCCCTTACATAGTAGAGGAACACAAGAACCTCTATCAAT
Source organism: Gopherus flavomarginatus (assembly GCF_025201925.1). Classification (NCBI taxonomy): domain Eukaryota; kingdom Metazoa; phylum Chordata; order Testudines; family Testudinidae; genus Gopherus; species Gopherus flavomarginatus. The sequence continues at coordinate 96,610,107 of NC_066617.1, read as the reverse complement.
TATCCTCTTTCTAAGCAGTTGCTGGCCAGTAATGGTTTCAGAAGAGAAAATCGCTTCAAGGATGGAGGCTGAGGAGGGTTGTATTTTACCCTGTCCAAAGCCTATGGGCCAGAATCTACGATGGCTGGAGGGTTGATTTATGAGGGAAACAAAGACCATCAGACAACTCCCACTCAGAGAGAGATGCACAGATTGGTATCTGAGGGATCAATTCAGCCCTGTGGGATGACTGAATTATCTTTAAGAATTTGGCTAAATGATGGCAGGTGGGGGGGTGAGGGGAGGCCATGCAAACCTTCTAAAGTACCTGTAGGCTGGAAATGGCAAGCAGAGAGGGAAGGTGAACCAAGGGGGTTTGTAACTCTGACTTAAAAGCAAGAAATTGACCAAGGGAAAAGTTGGGCTGAGTATAAAAAACCACTTCCTAACACCTAGGTCTATAATACAGGAGAGCAGTCTCCCAAGGGGAATGAGGGCTGGAGGCCATATCACTTGAGTTATTTAAAATTAGACTAGACAAGGCCCCTGGAGTTGGTAGTGTAAGGAATAACCCTGCACTGGCCAAGTCTGAGGAGGGTGGAGAAGATGCTGCCTGTTGGGCCTCTTCCATCCCTCATCTCTGTCAATAGGAAAGCTCAGTCTTCTGCCGTGTTTATTAGCCCCCTGCTGAACCAGACCCAGCCAGGGGTGCCCACTCGTTGGGACGTCTGCTGATTGGAGCAGACGTAGACAATTAGAAGTCTCCAGTCACCCAGGGCTTGCTGTGTTTGAGGACATGGCCTGCACGTCACCACTTAAACTGGGATTGTCATGGAGTCCTTTTGGCAGCTTGAGAGGCGTGTTTTCCCCTGGGCCTGGCCACGCAAGTAGGGGCCACACCGAGAGTTTCTTGACTGGAAGGCGATCTCTGCTGGCTTACATGCAGAAGGAAGTGGACATGTGCATGTGCAACAAGACCCTCTGCTGACTGTCCCTGTGACTCTGCCCCCTAGCCTATTCCCATGTGGTGGAGAACACGGCTTTCTTTGGAGACGTGGTTCTGCGCTTCCCCAAAATCGTCCACCATTACTTTGACCGCAACTCCAACTGGAACAACCTGGTCCGCTGGGGCATCAGCTTCTGCAACCAGACGGGCGTGTTTGATCAGGGACCTCACTCCCAAGTGCTTGGACTGGTAAGGTTTGCGCTTATCATCCTGACTCCCAGCATGGCCGGCCCCCCTGGAGGCCGGGGACAGGCCGAAGGGAGGAGGGGATGACTGCGGTTATTGGACTGGAGAAATGGGGAGAGAAGGGAACTGAGAGAAGAGAGTCGAGAGTGGGAGAGATGGGACTGGAGGAGAGGGAGAAATAAGAAAGGTGGGGCAGGGCATGGAGCAGTAGGGTGAGAGATGCTGCTCTCCAGCACTGACTTCCTTTTGATCCACAGATGGCTCAGGAGCTGGGAATTAGTGAGAAATCTCCGGATTACCAGAATCCCTTTAAAACTGACCATTCTGAGGTAAGATGGCAAAACCACGAGTCAGTCCCTTTGCATGTTTCCTCCTCCAACTTTATCCCCTGCTGTCAGGGTTCCTCCTCACTCTGAAGTACAGATGTGGGGACCCCATGAAAGACCCCTTAAATTTATATTCCACTAGTTTAAGTTAAAAACTTCCCCAAAGTGCAAATTCTTTTCCTTGTCCTTGGATCTTAGTGCTGCCACCATGAAGTGATTTAAACAACCATTCAGGGAGGGGCCACTTGGAGCCCAATCCCCCTCAGAATATCCCCCCAAGTCCCTTCACCCCCTTTCCTGGGGAGGCTTAAGAATAATGTACCAACCAGTAGGTTAACAAAGTGAGCACAGACCAAATCCTTGGTTTTTAGGACACTGAAAATCAATCAGGCTCTTAGAAGAATAATTTTATTAAAAAAAAAAAGTAAAAGAATCACACCTGCAAGATCAGGATGGAAGGTAACTTTACAGGGTAAATAAAAAGATTTAAAACACAGAGGATTCCCCTCTGACTCTGCTTCCCAGTTACAAAACAGGAATAAAATTACCTCTTAGCATAGGGAAAATTCACGAGCTAAAACAAAAGATAATCTAACACATTTCCTTGCTATTACTTACAATTTCTGTTTTTTTAAATGTGTCAGTTCAGGATCTTTTTAGGAGCTGGGTTACCAGCTTGGTCTCTCTCTTTGTCCCAAGAGCGAACAAAACAAAAAAAAAAAGCACAAACAAAACCTCCCCCCCCCCCACCCAATTGAAAGTATCTTCTTTTCCCATTGGTCCTTCTGGTCAGGTGCCAACTAAGTTAATTGAACTGATTATCCCCTTACAGATAAGTGATCTTGTACCTCTGGCTAGGAGGGATTTGATGTTACTGCATACATAAAGGTGGTTACCCTTTATATTTATGACACCTGCACTAAAGGCAGCTGGTTTAGGAATGGAAAGGCCAGACTTTCGGGGCTGTTGATGCCTGGGGTAGAGGTAGGGGACGATTCTAAGTTCATGCTTAGTGTTGTCCATGATGGCTGCACCATTTGGTGAGCAATCTGATCATGCTTTTCCCTTCCTCTCTCCCCCGACCCATGGAGCAGTGCCAGCGACCCCTCCCTAGAGGGTCTCAATGCTCTAGCTCCAGAGAGTCAATTCCTTTTGCTGCTCAATGCATGAGATGCACGGCAGTGCGGGAAAGGTGGGTCCATGCACTCTGCCATTTATCTCCCCCTTTGCCCTCAAAGGGCCCGCATCAGGGCCTGTCTGTCCTGTTGGACACAGCTCTTCCTGGACCCTGGTGCTGTGTCCAGATTGACTGCTGAGTCCTGGTCTTTCAACACAATCCCCCCATGGGAAAGCTCTCCATAGCTATTGGCACACAGCGGGTCTGGCAGAGAATGATCATGTGGCAGCAAGGCAAGAAGCCATCCCTGCTACCAACGGGCCCTGCTGCCTTCGCAAACCCACCTCTCTCCCTTCTGTCTGATAGTCTACATTTGGCCCCAGCACAGCGTCAGAGTTCTGCAGTCTGTGTGGCTAGGAGAGTCGGGACTCTGAGCTCATGGGACTGCCTTGGGCAAGTTACATAATTTCTCTATTCCTGAATGTCCCCATTGATAAGATGGGGGCAGTCGTACCTGCCTCACAGAAGTAATTGGGCCTGATTTGCCTCTTGCTTAGCGTCTGATCTAAAGCCCACGGGAGTCATCAGGAGTCTGTTCATGGGCTTTGGATCACCTGCTTTCTCCACTGACATCAGTAAGGCTACAACTGGCAGAAGGGAGTGGAGACTCTCCCCACTTTACGGATAAAGAGACTTAATTAATTAACATTGTCAGGCTTCCTGAGACTGCTAAGGCACTGAGATTGCTTTTCCTGTCTGCACCCCTGTGGCCTGCGGAGCTGAGCTCCTTCTTGCGCTCTCAGTTTTTCCCCAGTGCAGACACGTTCCAGAAGGCCCTGCGAGAGGAGGAGAAACGGAGAAAGAAAGAAGAGAAACGGAAGGAGATCCGCAAGGGGCCCCGCATCTCGCGCTCGCAGTCGGAGTTATAGCGCTGGCACCTGCCTCGTCACTGAGACCCCTGCTGGCGGGAGATGCTGCGCCTGGAAGCAGAATGTCCTACTCCCTCAGCAGCCTCAGGAGAAGGCTGGGCGGGTCACCTTTAATTTGTTTAATGGTTTTTGTTTTCCTTTTTTCTGTGGTGTATCAGACAAGGACTGGATTGAATCCTGAGAAGGGACTGGACGCAGCTCCTGGATATAACCCCCCATGGGGAAGCTCTCCATAGTCATTGGCATACGGAGGGTCCGGCAGAGAACATCCATTGGATGCATGCACTGTAGGGCTTTGCTGATACTAACAATGAGACTGCATGGAGGCAGGGAGGGATTAGAGTGGTACCCGCTCCCCTGGAACCACAGTGCAGGATACACGGCATAGTTATACTGGGCAGGTCTATGTTGCAAGCTGCGTAGTTATACCGGTCAGAGGGAAAGCATGGAAGGGCGTGTGGTTAGACCAGATACCCACAGCCCTTGGGAACCTTCAGTTACTGGAGAAATGCAATGTATCACTGAACATGCTCCCGTCCCCCTGGAAATGGGGGGCAGGTGGTGTAACTCAGCAGCTCCAACGGCGATGGCGCTTTTGTATAGTTCAATTAGCCAGCTAGTCCCTCCCCTGCCACTTATACCAAATCCTGCATTATCGGAACCTCCATCCACCAATCGTATCTCTCCTTTCTAATGGCTGTTTTATTAAAAAAACATAATTTTAAATCTCAACAGACCATTGGCTGATTTGGATTGGAGAGAGCCAACAGGGGTGAACCTCCACCCATGTAGTGGGATGCAGCCCGCTTTCCCAGGGCTGCAGGGGGAAGGTTGTGGGTTTTTTGTGGGGGGAGGGTGAAGGACAGGGGGTCTGCTGTGCTTGCAAGGACAGACTGAGCGGGCTCCAGAGAATGTAATGTCACCGTAAGACCTCCCAGCAAAGGATCTGGAGTAGACTCAGCCTGAACTGCCACCCCTCCTCCCCCCACAAAAAAAGTCTCCTTATGCTGGTGGCTTGCATGAGCTGAGCTTGTGGTTTCTGGTCTCAGCTCAGTTCCTGGCAAACAGGTGCCCACATGACAATCACCATAGCCACTGGCACTCAGTGGGAGCCTTGACAGAAAGACCAAGGATCGAATAAGCTATGGAGGCAGAACTCCTCTTCCTCACCTTCCCCCTAGAGAATCCCACTTGTTCCAGATTTGAGACACGTTGTTGGGGGGATGTGAAGCCCGTGCTGTGACTACCTTTACGGTAGCTGTTTTGGGGCTAAAGAGGGGACCTCAAACTCCGTGGATCCCAGTTTGGCACTTTCAGTCTCACTAAATTCACCTAGTGCTTTGGGTTGTGGATTTTTTTAATTACCTTTATTTTGCTGTGTTAAAATGAAAAGATACCCACCTACTAGATCACCGTGGCAGGATGACCTGCCACTACATAAACAGTGGGAAGAAAGAGTTGATGATCATGTGTTCTGTCAAAAATGGATTCTTTCCATTGGACCAAGCAACCGACTGTAGATGTAATCGTCCATTCAGAGTTATTGTGAGTGCACTGTTACTGACCTGCTGCCTTACCGGCTCAGAGCAACAAGCCTTCTCTTTTGCATGTGCTGCTATTCCATACAAACATGTTCTTGTAAGTGTACTAGAAATATGCTGGTTTCTGACTAATGTTCATTTTAACTGTCATCAGTAAGGTAAAGGTTAGTGATCCAGCCTTGGGCTCAGTGCAGCTAACGCTGTAGTCCAGATCCAGAGCTGGCTGCCAGTTAAATGAATTGGATGGATCTCATCCAAGTCCCCAGTGGATGTTTGCATGTGAGCCAAATTGCGTGGAGGTTTTGTATCAAGTGGTGCTCACTGCACAGGGGCTCACGACTGGAACAGCTGGGATGCTGCAAGTTGGGATTGATGGCCATTGGCACAGCTGTGCATGAGTAGGCTGTGCAGCATTCGCCTGGCTCCAGCTGGCGCTGTCAACCCCTCGCTGTCTTGAGCACGAGAACTCAAATTTACTCTCTCAAGATTTGTTTTTGATGTATTTTCAGTCGCTGATCGAATCGCACAGCCCTAGCTGGTTCTTGCTGGGGGATTATCCTTCTGTGGGGAATAAGGGACTCTGTCAGGGGACTCTGTCAGGGGACGCTGTAGTCTGACTTGCTGCCTTCAGGCTATTTTGTGTGACCAGAGATGGGAAATGTTGTTTATTTTTAAATGAAGAGCCAGTTACATTTGTTTTGCTCCTTGGACATGCATTGAAAGGGGAAGCCGTTTTTTTTCTTGAATAAATCAGAATTTTTAAAATCAAACCATTGTATCTTGTTAGTGTTTCAGTGGGAGCTGTTTTGAATCGGGACATGCCTGGGGGTGTCTCTGGGGTGGGAATAGGTATAGGGGCTGTTGAGAACCTCCCGCATTTTAGAGGCTGGATTGGTGCTGAGATACTATCAGAAGAGTTCCCTTGATTCTATCTTGTTACCTGCTAAATTAGTTACTGTAGCACGTTAAAGATGAATCTTCCTCTAAAATGTACTGTGTCTGTATTCCAAAGATTCTGTTCCACAACCACCACCTTCAGATTGACACAAATACCCATGGGATGTCTCATTTAACATACGCAGTACTATAGCTTCGAGCTTTTTAATGGTACTCTCTTCCCACACTCCACCAACCTTCCTTGGCATCTAGAGCCCAATTTTCAAAGGTATTTAGGGGCCTAGTGGGATTTTCAAAATACCCAAGCAGGCTAGTCACCTAACTCCTATTGGTTTCAGTGGGAGTCAGGGACCTGACCTGCTAAGGTGCTTTTGAAAATCCCATTAGTGCCTACCACTTGCATCTTTAAGCACTAAATACATTCTAATATCTGGCCTCTTGTGGCTGCCGTGCTAGATCAGACTAGTGGTCCATCCCCTATGGCTATCCCATCTCCTGTTATGCACCCTCAGACTTCTCGTGGGGAAGACATACAACCCACAGGGCCTGCACTTACCCCTGCTCCTTGCTTGCGTCTCATGCAGTTGGGGAGAGATTTGTTGCTTGCATCTCTCCTTGTTCTCTTCTCGTACGTATACCTTTGCTCCCTCTCCCAAAGAAAAGATGGGGCTCCAGGAACCAAGGTTCAGGTATTATTTTGTACTGCAGTCGTGGATCAGGACCCCATTGTGCTAGGCATTGTACAAACAGAAGAAAAAAGATGGTCCCTACCCCTAAGATTCTTAGATTGTAAGCTAAGACAAGAGATGATGGGTAAAGAGAGAGGGAGGGGAATACCGGGAAACAATAAGACAATACTGATCAGCATGACGGGAGGGGTTCTCAGCTCACCAGAAGAGAGAGTTTCCAAGAGGGAGCTGGAGGTGGACAGTGAGGTGACCTTGCAGATGTTTATGGGGCTCTGGTCCCAAGTGTGAGGGGCAACACAGGCGAGAGCAAGGATGTGAATGTTTGAAAATGAAACAAGCGGACAATGAAGGCTAGAAGAATGGAAACAGGAGCTGACATCTCAGTAGTGAATGAGAGGCGATAGCGAGGCTGGGGGTATGCTATAAAGGTATCGTGATGGTGCCCAGCTGCTGTAGCACCTTGGGTTATGATTGCCTCAGAGCTCACAAGTGAAATAAGACTATGCTGGATCACTATTAGCCTGATTTGTCAGAGGTGCTGAATACCCTCAACTGGCACTGATTCAATGTAATCTACTGGAGCTCAGCACCTCTGAAATCCAGGTCCTCTATGGTTGGGACCAGGCAAACAAAGCAGCTATTGGAAGTGGTGCTCTCTTCCGTGCGCTTGGTACTGATCTTGTGTCCCAGCATAGTGCTTTGGTTGTGCTGCTGGAGGCACCACCTTTTGAATGGATAATGAAATGGAGACCTGAGTGCGGGGTCACTGAAGATCTGATAACACTCTTGCAAAAGCAGGGATACAAATCCCTGGTCAAATTTCAATTTGAGATAATTTGTTTGCTTCTCAAGCCACTCCTGCTGAGTGGGAAACAGGTGGCCAGATCCTTCAGAGCCTGGGTGTGAGGGGGATGGAGGAAGACTCTCCCATGTGAGGTGGGCCACTGCTTGCAGTCCCCTCCAGAGTCTGTAATGCAGCAAAGATGAAGGATTTGATACAACAGACAGCTTCATGTGTGCCAGCCCTCTGAATGACAGCTCTTCCCACAGCCAAGCTTATGGCCAGCTAGTTCTATTGCTTGCTTCTACTATCATAGATGGAGATGGAAGGGGGCAGGAAGGCCTGACAGAGTATTTGCTTACCAAGAAGGTATGTAGGCTACAAAGCAATGAGCAGGACCAACAGTCAGCAATGATGGCACAGCCCCCCATTCTTGAATCTCAGCTGGCTAGTTGTGATCCTGTCAGCTATTCCACAGTTCCCGCAGTCTCCGCTGCCCATTGGAATTTGGGTTAGGCTCCCAGTGCCTGATACAGACAAAAACGTTGTCGTGGGTGGTTTTGGGTACATGTCATCAGTCCTCCCTCCCTCCGTGAAAGCAATGGCAGACAATTGTTTTGCGCCTTTTTTCCTGAGTTACCCATGCAGATGCCATACCATGGCAAGCATGGAGCCCGCTCAGCTCACCATCACCGCTGCTGTTGTGGGCAAGTCTGCTGTGGGGACTTCTGTAATCCAACTAGCCAATGCAATCATTGACATTCTGTTATCAAGGGTAGTGACTCTTGGAAACGTGCGGGCCTTTTTAGATTTTAGGTGCATCATATTCCTGTCCTTTGTCGCTGGTGAAGAAGTCCTGCAGCCGTACATTCCAGTCCAGTCGGTGCTGTAACACCCCATAGCACTTCTGTGGTTGACGCATGTAACAGCTCCAGGGCTCTTGCTCTTTTGCCTTGGTCGAGTTATCTTGCCCTATCCAGACCTCCAAGCATTCGACACAGAAGCACCTGCAGCAGCTGGCATTGCTACACAGCAGCAGCTCCTTGCCTTCACAGCAGACAGTGCAATAGGACTGCTAACCGTCGTCATCCACCACTTCTGCTGCAACTCTGCTCTCCTGCTCCCCAGCGACGAGGTCGGGGGGGTCCGTACTGGTCCTCTTGGGTGCTGCTGGCAGCAGACGGTGCAGTAGGACTGGTAACCATCCTCGTTGGACATGTAGCTTGGCTGGGGGTTCTGGGAACACCTTCCTTGCCCGGCTCCTAGCAACCCCAAGGGCATGGCGTACGGCTCCATTACTTCCCCTGCAACTCTGCTCTTCTGCTCCCCAGTGATGAGCTCAGGGGATCTGTTCATGAAGCCTGGAGAATAGTAAGGAGCAGTTCAACTATAGGCTGAGCAAGTGCAGAATGGTGGTAGAATGTGCCTTTGGACATTTAAAAGCACGCTGGCGCTGTTGGTCAGACCTCAGCGCAACCATCATTCCCATTGTTACTGCTGCTTGCTGCGTGCTTCATAATATCTGAGAGAGTAAGGGGGAGATGTTTATGGTGGGGTGGGAGGTTGAGGTAAATTGCTTGGCATCCGATTTTGAGCAGCCAAACACCAGGGTGATTAGAAGAGCACAGCAAGACGTGCTGCACATCAGAGAGGCTTTGAAAACCAGTTTCATGACTGGCCAGGCTTCGATGTGACAGTTGTGCGTGTTTCTCCTTGATGCAAACCTGCCCCCTTTGTTGATTTTAATTCCCTGTAAGCCAGCCACCCTCCCACCTTCGAAATAAAGTAACTATTGTTTTGCAATCATGCATTCTTTATTAATGAATTTTAAAAAAATGAGATAATGGACAAGGTAGCCTGGGTGAGGTGGGGGAGGAGGGAAGGACAAGGTCACATTGCTTATTGTAGCCACACTAAAAATCAAACTGTTTGAATGACAGCCTTCTGTTGCTTGGGCCATCCTCTGGAGTGGAGTGGCTGGGTGCTGAGAGCCTCCTCACCCCCGTGTTCTTGGGCATCTGGGTGAGGAGGCTATGGAACATGGGGAGGAGGGTAGGCGGTTGTACAGTGGATGCAGCAGGGGTCTGTGCTCTTATTGGCTTTCCTGCAGCTCCAATGGATGCTTCATCATGTCCGTTTGCTCCCCCATTAGCCTCAGCATTGTGTCTTGCCTCCGCTCTTCGCACATGCTCAGTTCTTTCCTGGCCTCTGCCACCAAGTGCCTCCATGCATTAAGCTGTGCCCTATCAGTGTGGGAGGACTGCATGAGCTTGGAAAACATGTCATTGCGAGTGCGTTTTTTTCCCCCTTCTAATCTGTGATAATCTCAGGGACGGAAATGATAGGGGGAGTGTAGAAACATTCTACGCTCTACGATTCTCGAGGGCCTGCATGGTCACCTGTGCAGCTGAGTTCGCCACACTTACCAAACAGGAAATTAAATTCAAAAGTTCCTGGGGCTTTTCCTGTGCACCTGGCTAGTGCATCAGAGTTCAAAGTGCTGTCCAGAGTGGTCATAATGGAGCACGCTGGGATAGCTCCAGGAGGCCAATACCATCGATTTTCATCTGCACTACCCCAAATTTCAACCCAGCAAAGTCGATTTTAGCGCTACTCCCCTTGCTGGAAGTCGATTTTAAGAGCCCTTTAGGTGGACGGAATGGGGTTGGTTGTGTGGATGCATTCATTATAAAATTGATCTAACACGGCTAAATTCTACCTAACTCTGTAGTGTAGACCAGGCATCTGTATCTGACTTTCCACCAACGTTTGCTCAGAGGATGCCATGAGCAGCATTCCACAAATCATTACACCTATTCTGTCAGTGGAATCCAATCTCTTATGGGTTGGTAACTGGTTACAAGATAGGAAACAAAGGGTAGGTATAAATGGTCAATTTTCAGAATGGGGATAGGTAAATAGTGGTATCCCCCAAGGGTCTGTACGGGGACCAGTCCTATTCAACATATTCATAAATGATCTGAAAAAAAGGGGTAAACAATGAAGTGGCAAAATTTGTAGATGCTTCAAAATTACTCAAGTCCCAGGCAGACTGTGAAAAGCTACAAAAGGCTCTCTCAAAACTGGGTGACTGGGCAACAAAATGGCACGTGAAATTCAATGTTGATAAATGCAAAGTAATGCACTTTGGAAAACATAATCCCAACTATACATATCAAATGATGGGGCCTAAATTAGCTTTTACCACTCAAGAAAGAGATATTAGAGTCATTGTAAATAGTTCTCTGAAAACATCCACTCAATGTGCAGTAAAAAGAAAATGTGCAGTGGCAGTCAAAAAAGCGAACAGAATGTTGGGAATCATTGAGGGATAGATAAAACAAAATATCATATTGCCTCTATATAAATCCATGGTACAACCACATCTTGAGTACGGGTGCAGATGTGATTATCCCATCTCAAAAAAGATATATTGGAATTGGGAAAGGTTCAGAAAAGGGCAACAAAAATCATTAGGGGTATGGAGTGTCTGCCATATGGGGAGAGATTAATAAGACTGGGACTTTTCAGCTTGGAAAAGAGACGACTAAGTGGGGATATGATAGAGGTCTATAAAATCATGACTGGTTTGGAAGAAGTAAAAAAAGGAAGTGTTATTTACTCCTTCTCTTTACACAAGAACTAGGGGTCACCAAATGAAATTAATAGGCAGCAGGTTTAAAACAAACAAAAGGAAGTATTTTTTCACACAACACAGTCAACCTGTGGAACTCCTTGCCAGAGGATGTTGTGAAGGCCAAGACCATAACAGGGTTAAAAAAAGAACTAGATAAATTCATGGATAGGTCCCTCAATGGCTATTAGCCAGGATGGGCAGGGATGGTGTCCCTAGCTTCTGTTTGCCAGAAGCTGGGACTGGGCAACAGGGAATGGATCACTTGATGATTACCTGTTCATTCCCTCTGGGGCAACTGGCATTGGCCACTTTCAGAAGACAGTATACTGGGCAGATGGACCTTTGGTCTGACCCAGTATGGCCGGTCTTATGTTCTTTTTGCCTCCTGGGACGCGATGCAGAGGAGTTGGGAAGACAGATGAGAAGGAGCAGTTGCAAATGACTGAGTAGAGGATCACCCTTTAAATTCAGCTCCTCTGTCTTAGAGGATCTCATTTTTGCATAGCTACTCATGTTACAGATTGGTTGCTCCACTCTGCAAGGGAAGGGGTTTGCCTGGTAAGATTTCTGTCTCCTTGCTCTGGTCAAACATGGTCCGTGGTCCATCTGCACTGCTGAGAATCCATGGGTAGGAATTCATTTTGGAAATGTCTCCATTCACTTGTCTTGTGCTAACAGCTCGTCTTGCAGGATTAAATTTCAGCTGCGTCATATACAGGGAATGGGGTGGCTGTGCCACCTAGTGGTGTGATCACCTCACATCTTATACTAAGCAGAGTTGGGTCTGGTTTGGAAAGTAGTTGGATGGGAGACCTCCCAGGAAAATCCAGGGTGCTGCAGGAAGTATTATTTGTAACTGATGGTGGTCATCTTTTAGGGTCTACACTAGACCAGTGCCCCAGAATAGTGCTAGAAGAGCAGTGTTGTGGTTGTCTTTCAGATGGCACACAAACAGAGAGGCTCTAAATTCTAATGATCATCAGAACTCTAAACAGAGCCCGTGGCACTTGCAATAAACGTAGGGGTGTCAGCCAGAACATTGGGGCTACATTTTAATTGAGAAGTTACATTCTGCGGATCAAAGCTCCCCCTGAAATTTCAATTGGACGCTTTTGTCTTCATGCCTTGTCCTGAACTGTTGTGGAAAGCTGCTGTTAAATGCCTGCTCTATTTCACTTCTAATTATTGTTATTATTTTTCCATATAGTGCTATAAGCTTATGCAGCACTTTACTTCTAGATCTATGTTTTCTACCCCACAGAACTGACTCTCGAACTATGACCAACACAAGGCACAGGCATCGATTCAGGACGGGGAGGATGTGGGGATTATTAATGAGGAAAAGAGGGAGGAGAGATGGGTGGACAAAGATTTGGAGGAGGATACTTGACAGATGCCGATGGAGATAATAGGAAAGAAGGATATAGAGCTGGGGGAGGGGGAAATGCAGAAAAAAGGAACAGTAAAGAAAGAGGACTGGGAAGAGTGTGGTGGGTGGGTGGGTGGGGAGTTGCTAAGGGAAAGTGAGAGCAGAGGTGTAGGTGGGGAATTACATAAGGCCTTGCATATTAACATGAGCTTGAATTAGATGTGTTGAGGCAGGAAGCCACAAGCATATGAAGGCATCGCTATGGAGCAGAAGGAGACGAAGATGACATTACTAGTGGTATTTTGGACAGGTTGAAGAGGAGAAGGTTACAACAATAAGGGCAAGAACCGACCCTGGTTTTAATGGTGGGAACAGGAAGGAAAGGGTGGATTCAGGTGATAATTAAGAGGAAAAAGAAACAGGACTTAGTGAGAGCCTAAGTGGTGGGTGTGTTCCTGGGAACATGAGGAAAAAAGCAGGTTAGAAAAGATCGGAGGCAGTGAACTGAATGTGGTTAGACTCCACAGAAAAAGGGGTCTTAGCAAAGATGATCCAGCATGAGAGCGCTGAATTAGATAGAAGAGGAGCTGTGACAGAAGGGAACAAGGGATGACTGGAGAGCCAGGAGAATGGAGTGATTCATAATACAAAGGCTGCAGTGAGCCTGGAAAGAGGTTTTTAACTATATAGAGAATGTGTGTATTTCAGGACCTATGGGAGGCTCATGTGGAATGCACCATGACCTGGTGAGGCAAAGGCAGCTGCATGAAGCTGGTTTAACATTAACCAGCTAGAGGGCCTAATCTTCTTCTTATTTTACTCTAGTGAAACCCCAACGTACTATTGCCAGCCCCAGACATTCAAAGATCATGAGTCAGGTCCCAAAAAATCATGGAGATTATTTTTTTTTAAATTCTCATGATTTTAAAGCCAATAATTAAATTTGATTTCTGGTTTCTGAGACTTTAGGAGGACAGGTGCCAGCTTCCTCATTTCCCTCAGAAGGGAAAGATCCTTGCTTTGCCCCAGGCCCTGCCCCACCCCTAGCCCCAAGGCCCCACCCCTGTTCCTCCTCCTCTTCTCTAGCATCTTCTGCACACTGCTATTTGGGAGGCATGGGGTGGGAGGAGGAGCTGATTAGCAGGGCCTCCAGTGGGTACTGAACCCCCACTATTTTTTTCCCAAGGGTTCTCTAAACTCAGAGTACCCATTGAGTCAGCACCTATGCACTCAGGTCACATTTGCAATATTTTCTCTGCTACCAGGAGGGCTAGAAATGTACTCTTTTTATATGAAAGCTGAGAGTCTCACATAATCACTTGCCTCCAGGCTCTGCGGCAGTAAGTAAAACACCAAATATTAGGAGACTCATTATAAAAATCGAGAAAATTGGCAACAACAAGACCTCTGACTTCACTAGAATTACTCTTCTTTTCGGGTAGTTTTCATTGCTGCATTAACTTGGGTGATTGGCACCTGAATTAGCCTAGCCCGGGCATGAGCAGCCATGCTGAAAAACCATATCCAAGCTACTATGTCCATACTGGTGCTGCACTGTGGTAGCTCTTGCCATGAGGGCATGCAACTGGGCCAAAATTACCCTGTTGTCATCAGAGCCAGCTTTAGGCCGATTCCCCGGAATTGGGCCTCGTGCATAAGAGGTCCTCATGCCTCGGCGTCTTTTAAATTTTTTTTACTCATCTGGCAGCAGTCCAGGTCTTCAGCAGCGGAGGGTACTTCAGTACCATGGAAGACCCGGAGTGAGCGAAGCACCCTCCACCGCTGAAGTGCTGCCAAAGACCCAGACCACCGCCAGGTATTCAAATCGGGCCCCGCAGTTCTAAAGCTGGCCCTGGTTGTCATTATATTGGGGGCCTGACTTGAGATTTCTGAATACTTCAGATTGGCAATACATCCATGCCTCTTGTCTGCCTCGCCATTGCCCCGTCCACCCCTTCACCTTCCCTGTCCCTTGCCATCACCACACCTGCTGTCCCCCACCTCCCTTGCCATCACCACACGTGCGTGCTGCCTGCTCCCTCCCCATCATCGCACCCGGCTCATCCCCCTCGCTATCACCACCCCCACTGCCCTCCCTAGGCCACTGTTACCACCCCCTGCTCCTGTCACCACAACCACTGCCCACCCTAGGCCACTGTTACCACCCCCTCCTCCTGTCACCACACCCACCCTAGGCCACTGTTACCACCCCCTCCTCCTGTCACCACACCCACCCTAGGCCACTGTTACCACCCCCTCCTCCTGTCACCACACCCACTGCCCACCCTAGGCCACTTCGCCCTAGTCCTTCTTAGCTACTCCTGTCTCTTTAAATCCTACTTCGGGCCAATGACTAATCAGCGTTCTGTCTCCGCCCCCTAATGAATATTCCACCAGGGAAAGGGAGCAGGGTTCGGCCCCGAATGCTAATCGCAGCTGCTGATCGCTGACGCGCAATCACACCACGAGCCGCCTCGCCCGCTGATTGGCCGGCGGAAACCTGGTCTCATTGACAACAAGCCGAGGAAACGCGCGGCCCTGGCTCTTGGCAGGCAGGTGGGGGCGGGGCTAGCCCAACATGGTGGCGGCACCGGCGGGTGCCGGGAGCCTGGGCTGAGGCGGTGCCCGGCCGGGGGCGGGCCCGTGTGCGGAGCCGGGATGGAGAGCCGCGAGCTGGGCATGGAGGCCATGGAGACCCTGACCGAGCTGGGGGACGAGCTCACGCTGGGGGACATCGACGGTGAGAGCAGGGAGTCCGCAAGGCAGGGAGCCCGGGCTGTGCCCGCCCCTCTGGGGGGGGTGCCCGGGGGCACCGACATAGGGGAGCCCCCCGCTGTGCCCTCCCCTCTGGGGGGGGTGCCCGGGGGCACCGACATAGGGGAGCCCCCCCGCTGTGCCCTCCCCTCTGGGGGGGGTGCCCGGGGGCACCGACATAGGGGAGCCCCCCCGCTGTGCCCTCCCCTCTGGGGGGGGTGCCCGGGGGCACCGACATAGGGGAGTCCCCCCGCTGTGCCCTCCCCTCTGGGGGGGGTGCCCGGGGGGCACCGACATAGGGGAGCCCCCCCGCTGTGCCCTCCCCTCTGGGGGGGGTGCCCGGGGGCACCGACATAGGGGAGCCCCCCCGCTGTGCCCTCCCCTCTGGGGGGGGTGCCCGGGGGCACCGACATAGGGGAGCCTGGGCTGTGCCTGCCCTTCTGGGGGGGGTGCCCGGGGGCACCGACATATGGGAGCCCCTGCTGTGCCTGCCTCCTTGGGGGGTGCCTGGGCTGTGCCCACCCCTCAGGGGGAGGGTGCCTGGGGGCACTGACATATGGAAGCCCTGGCTATATCTGACCCTCTGGGGGAGTACCTGGAGGCACTGGCATAGGGGAGCCCCAGCTGTGCCTGCCTCCATGGGGGGTGCCCAGGGGCACTGACATAGGGGAGTCTGGGCTCTGCCTGCCCCTCTGGAGTGTGCCTGGGGGTGGTGCACACACTGCATAAATCACCTGTGGAACTCATTGCTAGTGGATGTTGTGACGGCCAAAAGTGTAAGGTGGTTTAAAAAGAACTAGGTAAGTTAATGGAGGATAGGCCCATCAGTGCTTATTAGGCAGGATGGACAAGGGTGTAAACCCATGCATTGGGTGACCCTGAACCTCTGACTGCCAGAAGCTGGGACTGGATGACAGGGATGGATCACTCCGTAATTGCCTTGTTCTATATGTCTCTTGGTGCTCTGGTACCGGCTGCTGTCAGAAGACAGGCTGCTGGTCTAGATGGATCAATGGTCTGACCCAGCATGGTATCTCTTTTGTTCTTACATGGTAGGTGCAGGGGGGGGGGCACTGACATATGCCCAGGCTGTGCCCAGCTCACTGGGGGGATACCAGGGGGCACTACCATGTGTGTGGAGAGAGATGCTGATGTGTGATTGGGCTGTGGTTGCCTCTAGTGGTGGCCTCAGCATGTATGATTTCAAGTTTTGCCCACTCTCCTCTAAAGTATGTAGTGGGTGTATGGCCAGCTTGTGGCCTTCCTTTCTCTGATGGTGAGAGTGATGTGTGTGGCAGCTTATGCCTGTGTCTTCCTCCACAGAGTAGCTGGCCAGGGAATGAAATGTGTGGGGTTCACTAAGGCACATGTGGCCATTCTCTGGCCATCCACTCTGGGGTGTGTAGCATAGGTGTGACATATATGTGGTAAGCTTGTGATCACCTGCACAGTATCTAGGGGGGCAAAATCATTCATTAGACTTGCAGTGTGTGAGATAAAACTTGCTCCTTTAGATATGTCACTTTCTCTTATGATATGTGTATGATGTGAGGTCCCCCCTGTAGTCCTGGATACATGTGCCTGCCTAGACAACATGTATGTGCCCACCTAGGAATGTCTGCCTGTTATAGATATGAGTCATGTGTGGTGAAACTGTCCCCATCCCACCCCAGGCAAGCATGCAACATGTGTGTCCTATTCACTGGTCTTCCCATGATGTGCCTGCAGCATCTTGTGTGCCTCCCTGTGAAACAGCACTGACATGGTATGGCTAGCATGGTAGCTGCACCCTAGAAACCTGCCTTCTGTTAGCATCAAGGGACTTCCTTGGGGATAAAGGTGTGCCTGCTTGCTTCCTTCCTGTATCCCTGCTGACTACATTGTTGTATTATGGGTGTGTAGATTGTCTCTCAAAGCGGCATGTATACCACTCTGGCAGTTTAAGACATTTAAGAGTTTACAGTGTGGAATTCTATCTAAAAATGTTGCTACTTTGATGTGTGGGAGCAGTCCTGTCACTTGAGGAACAATCTTGTTTAACTTGTACCCATTGTGTTTTTTTTAATGTTTTTAGAGGAACTGACTCACTATGGGTGGTGCTTAGATACTCTGGTGGTGTGTGGTATAAGAACTTATATGGAAGATATTAGAATAGTGCCCTTTCATTCTAGGACAGGTGCTTAGTCCCAGGTCTAGTAGGTTCCGTCCCTTTTTGCTAGTTCTTGCTTTTAGCTTCTTGCCAGTACTACCCTGCAGTAATAGGGATTAAAAATATCTATCTTAGAATCAAAGAAATTAGCGATGGAATACCCCAGTGAAGTCACATCTTCTTTCTCCCAGCACCACCTTTGTTAATATCAAGGCTTGGCTGTTTTCAACAGCATATTCCCCAGGGCTTTTTCAAAATCAGTTTCAAATGACTCAGGTGATTAAGTTTCCACTAACTGCTATGAGAGGTTATTCTACAGAACATGTACCTTACTATTAGAAAAGTTTTCCATTTGTTCAGTTTCATCCTGTTGCCCCTTGTTACATCTCTTTGGATCACTCTAAACATTTCCATCTCTTCCTTACTGTTTATACTCTTCATGTTTGTAGAGAACTCGAGTGGTGGGGCAGTGCCAGAGAGGAAGGGAATCTACTTTCCAACAACTTAGGGCAACCAAAATCTTAGCTTGAACAAATGAGAGCTGATTACTTATTGCTTGACAGACAGCTCTTGTTAACTCCCCAGGGGCTGAAAAAGAAAACTGACCTGCAGAAGACAGTGGAGATTTGCCAACCTGGCCTGCTGTTGGGCTGACTGCCTTTTCTTGCTTTGCTCACCAGTTGTGCCCTTGGGTGCATGTGGCTGAGGCAGTGGGTGTCTAATGGGTGCAACACAGGCTTGAGTCAAATGTCCTTGAATAATAACTGCATCTGATTTGCAGTGTAGCCTTGGGAAAATCAGTTATTTCTCTCTGCTTCCCAGTCTGTAAAATGGGGATCATATTCTTACCCTACAGGATTGTGATAAGACTTAATTACAGTAATTAATGGTTGTGATGTACACTGAAGATTTAGTGTTACTCCATGTGAGTATAAATAATGTATGGTCTCCCCGTGGAGCTGCATGGGATGCAACTTGCAGCTTGGACCCTGAGGCAAGACGCATTTTCTAATCAGTCTGTAGTCAGATGTTCTGGTTGCACTCATGATTAAGTGCAGTTCAAAGCAAAGGAGAAGCTTATCATGGAAGGAGGGAAAGGAAGCCCAGGAGCCTTGCTTCCTTCAACAAATTGTGGTTCTAGGTGTTAAGCCACTGATTTCCACGAGCTCAGTGGTTTGACTTTCTTTAAAATTTGGCAACAATGGTGCTGTTTAATGTTAATTTTGTTGTATTTAATAGAAATCATTTAAATAGATTATTTAAAATTAAATTTGACATTGGCAGATTTATTTTTAAAAATAAAGCTATATTTATTTAAATAGAAAAACCAAATTCCAGACACTATCCAAGAAGGAGAGAGAACTATAATTGAAGCGTTGGAGTAGTTCTTTGCATTTGTTTAATTGATAAAGAGCTCAGCTTCTTCACTGATGTGATTTTGATATTAAATCATAGGTGGACTCAATGTCACAACGTTTTGTTGACATTTTACTGATACTGGGTTGCGTAGAACTGTGTTCTGTAGTAACTTGTCTTGTTCCTCCTTAGTGGTGCACTCCTTTCAAACACAGAAGGGCCTATATAATCTTTGCAAAATAGGTTCATCATTTAGTTGCTAGCTGTTGGCAGCCTTCCATATTTCTGAAATCTTATTTTCTGGCCTATGCCGTTTGTGTGGTTATTTTGCAGGTTTCCTCTCTCCTTCTTTGCTTTGGCAAATAGGTTTTAGGAAGGAGAGTTGTCATCTGGCTTTGTGTTTCTTACAATTCTTTGTATTTTATTCTCCTTATTAAACTTTTGCTAGCAAAGCTATATAGTTTTTGGAAAACGTGTTTGTTCCATATGCAGCCTAATGTCCTGAAATTCATCCTTTGGGGTTTTTCTGTTTTTGACTTTTTGGTCAAATTCAGGTTAAATAACACTTGGTTACTGATAAAAATGGGATTGGACTTGTTGATGAAGCAATATATTAAAAAAAAAAAAAAAAAGACTTCCTAAGATTCCAAGTCAGTAGCTTCAGAATTGTGAATAAATGCTCTTTAATATAAAATAGTTGGAAATCAGCTCCTAAATAGGAACTACTGTGCCAGAACAAAACCTTGTCCAGTGTAGACCTGTCTCCTGCCTCTAATAATAGCCACTGATGGATTCTTCAGAGGAAACTGAAAAGTCTTGTTGTGTAAGACTGTAGTGATAAGCATGGTGGGTATTTTATTCCTGACCCCAGCGAGTGATCAGTTTGACAGGTTGTGTGGATAAATATCTTTTGTCACTTTATCCACGTTAGCACTGCTGTAGCTCTTCTCCTTATTTACAAATGTTTAATTCTCTTGACATTTTCCTATATGCTTCAGTAGTATTTTGTGACAGGTTCATTGGATGCTGCACAAAAATGTATGTCCTTCATTCATCAGGCCAAAACTGCAGTTAGTTTTAGTAGTCTTTTGCTCCATCTGGTAGCTGTTTCCCTCAGATAGTTGATGTGCAGATGGAAAGTAAATTATTGGGCCTCTTGCAGCCAAAGTAACAGCAACTTATTCCCAGTGTGTAACTAGGCTGAGAGGGGAAAAGTAATCCGTTTGGGCCTCCTAGACTTGACGGTTTTTTTCTTTAAAATAGATTATCCTCACTCTTGAGGAATTATCCCATCAATTTACTGATACGCCCATTGGGTAGAAGTGAGAAAGATTAATATGGTATAAGGCATAGAGGATGCAAAGATGTGGGATAATATTTACTTGCTTTTCTGCCATGGAGGCTGTGAAAATGAATTAGTTAATACGTACGTGGCATTTAGGAGTGAAGTCTTATATAAATGTGGAGTATTAAGAGCTCTTCTGCTGTGTCTGTACAAACTGAGCCAACCTCTTATGAAAAACTGTTTTTTCTCCTCTCTACAGCCCTACCTAGCCACCAAGGCAGCCTTATGGGCTTGTTGCACTCTGCAGGATAAAACGGAAGGATCCCTAGGTTAGATCCTTTTAGGGAGCAGCGATGCTTTCATTTCTAACGTCTTATTCTTTGTTTTCATTGTTAATGGATCAATCCTTGCATTAAATTAGCGGTTGCTGTAGAACTCTAGCCTGGTTAGAAGGGACATGTATTGCAGGACATCATGAGGCATGTTTGATTTTTTTTTTTTAGTGGTGTTTGTTTAAAAAATAATCTAAGAACTAAATGTGGGCATTGCTTCCTCTCATCAAAACCCTGTAGGATGATGGGTCTGCTAGGTTTTTGTCTTTTCCTTAGGTTTAAACTTTAACTGAAGCTGAATTCTTGTCCAAATTTCCCCACTTCTGAGGAGCTTATTGAGACAGCTACCATTTATTCCCTTATGCTTCCCTAAAAGCTTGGTGGGAAAGTAACTGTTGGGTGGGGCTCTGCAATTGTTTTGTTCCTATATGACATCTGATTGTCTCGGAAGGTAGCTGTGTTAAAAAAGTGGGTTTTGTAATATCTGTGCTCTTTTTGGAGATGTCTTTATTAATTCTTGTTTGCGTGGGAGTTGCGGAACAGGCTGCCATCAGACTCAGCATGGGTAGGTGCTGTTGCAGACTCTTCTTCTGCAGCTCTTCCTCATCTCACTCCTGACTTGCAACCTCCTCCCCACCACTGTTCCAGATGTGACCCCTTGCTGTCTGCAAATACTACTAAGTGTGTGTCATGTAGCTTCTCTCCTATTCCAGTCCTGGATCATCTTGAACCTCTGCCCCCTCCCTCCCACGCTCACATAAGCTTCTGAGTTCTGACCTAATGATGGTGGAGGAATGGAGCAGCATGAAGGTAACACTTACAAATTTTTCTTATTCTTTTCAGAGATGCTGCAGTTCGTCAGCAACCAGGTGGGGGAGTTTCCGGATCTGTTTTCAGAGCAGTTATGTGGCACCTTCCAGAGCAGTGGTGGAGGTAGCACTGGTGGAACCTTGGACCATCCTCTGCAGAGCTCATACAGCCAGGCACAGCTGCAGTCCTTCTCATCCACAGCCGCCTCTCCCCAGCTCCAGGCTGTGCAAGTCAAAGTGCCCCAGGCAACAGCACCTGCCCCTCAGCGGTCTGCACCCCTCCTTCAGCCTCGTCCCCAGCTCCAGCCCCAGCTCCAACAACAGACTGTGATGATTACTCCAACTTTCAGCTCTGCTCCCCAGACCAGGTTCATTCAGCAACCGCTAATATACCAGAATGCAGCCACGAGTTTTCAAGGTAGTGCCTGCGGGCTCAGAACACTGTTTTTTGTATTGTAGTCACGAAAAAAAGCTACTTTTCAAAGAAAACTTCGTCATGATGGCTCCGGAGGATGCTGTTTGCCCAATAATTCTAATTAATGACCTGGTCTTTGGGAAATCACTGGTACTGCATGAAGAGTTTCAATCTAAATGAAGGGTACTTTCACTCAAATTCAATGGGCAAGACAGGAAAACTCTAGTGCAGGGGTGTCTAGCTCTTTTCGTATGATCTACTTGTGACTCATTTATACTTGCTCGCCTCAAACGTGGCCCCACAATCCTTTGCATTGGCTTCTTGGGGGGGCTTTGTAAATGGTACTTTAGAAATTGTCATAGTTCACGTTTGTAGTGCTTCTAGCTATGGGAGCAAAGGATAAACCCAGGGCCTGAACTCTCATTTTCTTCCACATGGCAGTGTGTTTTGCCGCTAGAAGGTTGGACTGTCTTCCCACTGTGACACTGCATCCAGGGCAATAAGATAAGGGACTAAGGCCTGTGGTACGAGGGTTCAGGTACTCACAGTTAATGTGTTTGGTGAGTAGGGGCACTTCCTAGAAGGTTCAATTGGAAATCATCTGACCTTAATGTCTGGGAGCCCTCATCATGGACCAGGACTCCCCTGGGTAGGTGCTGTACAGACACAGAACAAAAAGCCCCTGCCCCAAGGGGCTAAACTAATAAAAATGAGCTCTCATTAAGGACAGTCATAGTTCTCTATTGCTGAAGCATCGGATTCTGTTCTCATTTCAGGTGCTAAGAGCTGATGCAAGGGATAAGTCACAGAGAGTACTAATGGCAGCATTGTAGGGAAGGCCGGGCCAGAGACTGTGGTATAATGAAAACGTTCAGCAGACAAAAGGGTACCCAACCGCTTCCTCCCATGCTCTTGCCGTTTAGCTGCTCCCAGCTGGTCCCCAGTGCACCCCAGATTCTTTTGTACTAGGCCCAGTGCCATCAAGGGAATTTGTATGATAGTTCACAAGGTATTGGTGGTGCCATGAGTTACCTACTCAGCCATTTACAATCTTCCTGGGTTTATAGCCCCCAGACTGAGAGTCTCTCTGCTGTGCTGTCCCTCACGTCTTTTTCTTCTTTTCAGTGCTTCAGCCTCAAGTTCAGAGCCTCGTGACATCCTCCCAAGTTCAACCAGTCACCATCCAGCAGCAGGTGCAGACTGTGCAGGCTCAGAGAGTGTTCACACAGGCTGCCAATGGCACCATCCAAACACTAACTCCTGCCACAGTCCAGACAGTAGCTGCTCCTCAGGTCCAGCAAGTTCCGGTAAGTAAAAATGTGGAATATGCAAAGAAGAGAGTGCCTTGTGCCCTCAGCAAATGCAGTGTGGAGGGCACAATTGGCAGAACTCCCCAGGATCCATCGGCAGGGGCCGGCACCAGCGAAGGAAGCAGGTGCTTGGCGCAGCCAGTGGAAAGGGGCGGCATGTTTGGGTCTTCGGTGGCAATTCAGCGGCGGATTCCTCAATCCCTCTTGGAGTGAAGAACTTGTTGCTGAATTGCTGCTGAAGAATTAAGTGGCGCGGTAGAGGTGCTGACGAAATGCCGCTGATCGTGGCTTTTTTTTTTGCTTTTCCACTTTGCCAATTGGGGCGGCAAAAAAGCTGGAGGTGGCCCTGTCCCTCGAGGGTGATATTGCAGGAACCGGCTTAGTTGCTTGACTGATCCAGGAATGGGGTGTGGCAGGTGGGGCTGGCTGAGGCTCAGTTGCTTAATTGGTGCTGGGCTTAGTCGGGGATCCTGAGTTGTTGGATATGGAAAGTGATTCTAACAAATCTTTCTACTTTCCAAAAACATTTTGCTTTATTTAACCCAGGCAAAATTGCTCCTTACTGTGAACATACCACTTCGAATGTTTTGGACTTCACCCTCAGCAAGTTTGCAGATGACGCTGAACTGGGAGGAGTGGTAGATTTGCTGGAGGGCAGGGATAGGATACAGAGGGACCTAGACAAATTAGAGGAATGGGCCAAAAGAAATCTGAGGTTCAACAAGGGCAAGTGCAGAGTCCTGCACTTAGAATGGAAGAATCCTATGCACTGCTACAGACTAGGGACCGAGTGGCTAGGCAGCAGTTCTGCAGAAAAAGGACCTAGGAGTTACAGTGGATGAGAAACTGGATATGAGTCAACAATGTGCCCTTGTTGCCAAGAAGGCTAACGGCATTTTGGGCTGTATAAGTAGGGGCATTGCCAGCAGATTGAGGGATGTGATCATTCCCCTGTGTTTGACATTGGTGAGGCCACATCTGAAGTACTGTCTAGTTTTGGACCCCACACTGCAAGAAGGATGTGGAGAAATTGGAAAGAGTCCAGCGAAGGGCAACAAAAATTATTAGGGGGTTGGAGCACGTGACTTATGAGGAGAGGTTGAGGGAACTGGGATTGTTTAGTCTGCAGAAGAAAAGAATGAGGGGGGATTTGATAGCTGCTTTCAACTGCCTGAAAGGGGGTTCCAAAGAGGATGGATCTAGACTGTTCTCAGTGGTACCAGATGACAGAATAGGGAGTAATGGTCTCAAGTTGCAGTGGGGGAGATTTAGGTTGGATATTAGGGAAAACTTTTTCACTAGGAAGATGGTGAAGCACTGGAATGGGTTACCTAGGGAGATTGTGGAATCTCCTTCCTTAGAGATTTTTAAGGTCAGGCTTGACAAAGCCCTGGCTGGGATATTTAGTTGGGGATTGGTCCTGCTTTGAGCAGGGAGTTGGACTAGATGACCTCTTGAGGTCCCTTCCAACCCTGATAGTCATAGAATATCTGTCATGTCACATAGCACAATTAAATGTAGCACTGGGCAAACTTCACAGGTTTGTTTGACTAAGCATCAGAAGTCTGGCTGCATAGTTATAGTTATCCTGTGTGTCTGGTTTGGCTGACCAAAGCAACTTAGACTGGAAATCTCGTGCTAGCAGTCTTTTATGGTAGATTTCTAATTGTTCCTACTTTGGTTAGGCTGCCAATAACCTGTGTGCTTTTTCTATTCCTGTTAGAATTTCACCAATGCAGCTATTAGAGCATTTTCCACTGTGAACGTCTGCCATATGGAACATCATCCAGTATTTCTCTGCTGCTTCATCTCCTATCAAATCTCTTTTGAAAATATACCCACAGGAGTAAAGGGATCTGTTTTCTCCCTTTGCTATAATGTGAAGTGCTTCACCGTAGGGTATACACTCTGTATGAAAGATTACTGAGGTTAAGCCAAACAGTAACGTGTCCCTTATTGTCCTACCCAAGATCAGGAATGGCGAAGTAGCTGCAAAAATGGAAAAGCAAGGAAGAATATTTTAGGGTAAAGGGTAACCAGCCTTTACCGTTGGCTTCAGTTTGAGTGAAGTTTGGGTTAACTGATTATTTCAGCCAAATGAGGTAAAACCTGACCTTAATTTTCAGGCCATAGGTGAGAATGATGGAATCCTAGAAATGTAGGGCTGGAAGAGACCTCCTGAGGTCATTGAATCCAGCCCCCTGCAGGGCCAAGTACATCTAGACCATCCTGGACAGGTATCTGTACAACCTGTTCTTAAACTTCCCATGATGAGGATTCCACAACCTCCCTTGGAAACCTACTACAGAGCTTAATTACCTTTATAGTTAGAAAGTTTTTCTTAGTATGTAATGTAAATCTCCCTTGCTGCAGATTAAGCCCATTACTACTTGTCCTACTTTCAGAGGACATGGAGAACAATTGACCACCATCCTCTTTATAACAGCACTTAACTTACTTGAAGGCTGTTATCAGGATCTCCTCAGTCATCTTTTCTCAATACTAAATGTGCCCGGTTTTTGAACCTTTCCTCATAGGTCAAGTTTTCTAAACCTTTTATCATTTTTGTTGCTCTCCTCTGGACTTTGTCCACATCTTTCCTAAAGTATGGCACCCAGAGCTGAGTGCAGTACTCAAGTTGAGACCTCACCACTGCCAAGTAGAGCAGAACAGTTACCAAATGCTATTAGACTTTCACAATTGCACCACATTGACTCCTATTCCATTATGTGATCCATTATACCTTCCAGATCCTTATCAGAAGTACTACCACCCAGTAGTTGTGCATTTGATATTTTCCTTCAGTGTAATAATTTGCACTTGTTTTTATTGAATTTCATCTTGTTGATTTCAAAACAACTATCTAATTTGTCAGGGTTGATTTGAACTCTAATCCTGTATGCCAAAAGCATTTGCAGCCACTTCCACCTTGGTGTCATCTGCAGATTTTATAAGTATACTTTATACACCATTATCCAAGTCATTAATTGAAAATACTGAATTGTATTGGACTCAGGACTGACCCCTGTGGGATCCCACTAGGTACAACTCTTTGTTTTCACTCCAAATGGTTGATAACTACTTTCTGAGTACAGTCTTACAACCTGATGTGTGCCCACATTAGAGTAATTTTCCCTAGTTTGCTCATGAGAATGTAATGTTGGACTGTGTCAAGTGCCTTACTAAAATCAAGCCATACCATGTCTACAGTTTTCCCTTATCTTAGTCCAGTAACCCTGTCAAAGAAGGAAATTAGGTTGGTTTGGCATGATTTGTTCTTAACAAATCCATGCTGGGTATACTTATAACCCTATTGTCCTTTAGATGCTTACACAGTAATTTTTAATAATTTGTTCTAGATCTTGCCAGGGATCAGTTAGGCTGACTGATCTATAATTCCCCAAGACCTCTTTGTTCCTCTTTTTAATGATAGGTACTATGTTTGTCCTTCTCCAGTCCACTGGGATCTCACTCATACTCCATGAATTCTTGGAGATGGTTGGTAACTGTTCAGAAATTGATTCAGCCAGTTCCTTAAGGACAGTAGGATTAATTTCATCAGGCCCTGCTGACTTGAACACATCTAACTTGTCTAAATATTCTTGAGCCTGTTCTTTCCCTATTTTGGTTTGCTTTCCTTCCCCCTTGTTGTCAATATTATGTTGAGTATCTGTTCACCATTAACTTTGTAGTGAAGATTGAAGCAAAATAGGCATTAAACTCCTCCGCTTTCTTGGTGTCATCACTTATTAGCTCTCCTTCCCTGTTAAGAAGAGGACCTATGTTTTCTTCTGTCTCTTGCTCCTACTGTGTCTGAAGAACCTCTTCTTACTCCCTTTTATGTTCCTTGCTAGTGGAATTCATTTCATGTCTTGACCATTCTGATTTTGTCTCTACATGCCTGTACTTTCTTTGTACTCTTCCTTAGCACTTTGTCCACATTCCAGATTTTTTAGGATTCCTTTTTGATTTTTCAGGTAATTAAAGAGCTCCTGGTGGGCCATATTGGCCTCTCACTATTCTTCCTATCTTTCCTTTGCATTGGGATAGTTTGCAGTTGTGACTTTAATATTGTCTCCGTGAGAAACTGCCGTATCACTTGAACTCCTTTATCCCTTAGATTGTCTTCCCATGGGACCTTACCTAATAGTTCTGAGTCTGTTAAAATCTGCTTCTTTCAAGTCCATTGTCCTTGTTCTGCTGCTGTCATTCCTTCCTTTCCTTAGACTCATGAATCTCTCATTTCATGATCACTTTTCACCCAAATTACCTTACACTTTAATCCCACAATCAAACCCTCCCTATTGCCGAGAATCAAATCTAAAATGGATGCCCCTGTTATGTCCTCCACTTTCTGAAATAAAAAGTTGTCCCTAGTAAGTTCCAGGAACTTACTAGAGATTTTGTGTGTTGCTGTATTACTTTTAACTACCCAGACATATTGGAAAAGACCTCCATTACTGTCAGGCTTGTGTTTTGGAGATACGTTTGTTCACCACCACCATTGCATCTTCCTGACTTGGTGATCTATAATACCCCCAGCAATGCTGTGTTCAAACCAGCATTTGAATGGCTGCCAGAGGCTGTCTAGCCCTGTTAAGTACTGAGTGCTCACTCCAGTAAAATAGGGTACGTTCCCACGGGAGCCAGTTATAGGTGCAGCCACTGCAGAGGGGAGACTTAAACCCACCCTTTTAGTTTTGCATGTTAATTTCCCCATAGAAATAGCCACTGGTTTTCAAGTCATGTCTGTCTTGTTCCTTCCTTTCCCGTCTTCCAGCCTTGCGTACAGGTTGTCTCATTGTGGAGTTTGCGTTGGCTTCTGGCATTCGGAGAAAGTCCTGGTGGTGTGGAGTGAGGGAAATAGGGTTTCCAGACCTTGGGCTTTTGCTGCTTACCAACTCTTTATGCAGTCGGATAGGTCTGTTATGTGACAGGTTTGTGGTTACTGGAGACAGAGCTGTATTTCCTGATGTTCACCTGCTGTGTTCCCATATTCTGTAATCCCTAGGTCCTGGTCCAGCCTCAGATCATAAAGACAGATTCTCTTGTCTTGACAACTTTGAAGGCAGATGGTAATCCAGTTATGGCTGCAGTTCATAATCCAGCCCTGACTACACTGACCACCCCTATTCAGACAGCGGCGCTGCAGGTACCGGTATGAACCTTTCCTCTAAGTTGTTGCCTCTCTTTTGTTAAGTGTTTTGGTGCTCTCCATGAGTGACAGTGGGAGGGAGTTGGAGTGCTGCCCTGGTCATGCCTGAGATGAGGAGTAGCCTCTCTCTCCCACCAAGGCTACATATGCAGTTTGTGCTTTTTTGGCAGTGTCTGCTGACCAGAGAGCAAAGATCAAAGGTAGACTCCTGTTTACCTCTTTGCTGCATTAGCCAGAGACGAACATGACCTGATAATCCACTGCCATTTTAAAGCTAATTGGAACAGGAGAGCACTCATAATTACAAGGTAGCAAACTTAAAATAGCTCAAAGAAACCTTAATGCATACTCTGTGAAACTTGCTACTACTAGATATTATTGAGGCAGATGGCATGGTAAATTTCAAAAACAGATGTCTATATGAACAGCATCCTCAGGGACACTTAACTGTAGCAGCAGCAAAGACTCCTGTGGCACCTTATAGACTAACAGACGTTTTGGAGCATGCGCTTTCGTGGGTGAATACCCACTTCCTCAGATGCATGTAGTGGAAATTTCCAGGGACAGTTCAGTCAGGGAGGATGAGGCCCTGTTCTAGCAGTTGAGGTGTGAAAACCAAGGGAGGAGAAACTGGTTTTGTAGTTGGCAAGCCATTCACAGTCTGTGTTTAATCCTGAGCTGATGGTGTCAAATTTACAGATGAACTGAAGCTCAGCAGTTTCTCTTTGAAGTCTGGTCCTGAAGTTTTTTTGCTGCAGGATGGCCACCTTAAGGTCTGCTATAGTGTGGCCAGGGAGGTTGAAGTGTTCTACAGGATTTTGTATATTGCCATTCCTAATATCTGATTTGTGTCCGTTTATCCTTTTCCGTAGCGACTGTCCAGTTTGGCCAATGCCCCTCTGCTATGTACATCGGCCAGACTGGACAGTCGCTACGGAAAAGGATTAATGGACACAAATCAGATATTAGGAATGGCAATATACAAAATCCTGTAGAACACTTCAACCTCCCTGGCCACACTATAGCAGACCTTAAAGTGGCCATCCTGCAGCAAAAAAACTTCAGGACCAGACTTCAAAGAGAAACCGCTGAGCCTCAACTGCTAGAACAGGGCCTCATCCTCCCTGACTGAACTACCTCATTATCTCTAGCTTGCCTGCATATATATATACCTGCCCCTGGAAACTTCCACTACATGCATCTGAGGAAGTGGGTATTCACCCACGAAAGCTCATGCTCCAAAACGTCTGTTAGTCTATAAGGTGCCACAGGATTCTTTGCTGCTTTTACAGATCCAGACTAACACTGCTAACCCTCTGATACTTAACTGTAGTAGCGATTACAGGAACTGTCAGGCATGCTTCATGGCATACACAGATCACTGACTCTCAAAGAAAATCTCCTGGAAAGGTTCTAGTATTGCATAGACTGGTTCATGATGGGAGGGTTTCTTTTTCTCCCAAAGCATCCATAATTGGAGACAAATTTACAAGCCTAGATTAACCATTGGCTTATTCTGGCATGGTAGCTAGGCTTATTGGGTAGTTGTGAGCAAACTGTAAATAGAATTGTCAAAATATTGGCTCCCTTTTAAAAAAGGAGTTGCTATCCTAGCTTGCAAAGACCATCTGGCCAAGCAGCTCAAAGATTTGAAGAGGTAGTGGGATAGAAGCCTTGGGCGATACTTGTTAGCTGGTGGAATTATGCGTTTTTTTTCACTTCCCCCATAAAGGGATTCTCAAAGAGCTTTATTTCTCATTGTGTAAAGGTAGCTTTGGAGATCCATTGGTTAGTACAAAGGATTTTGGGAGCCAGCAGGATCCTGGGTTTGTTTTTCACATGTTCAAATGAGTGACTCAACACTGGTGAGAAGTCTTAGGTCAGCAATCCTGGAGAATGAAGTACTTTCTCTCCATATAGATATTGACATGGCTGATGGTATTGCCCTAAAATGTGTCTTATCCTCGACTTGGGGTGTGTATTGAGGTGAGGGAGTGTATTTCCTTGGTCTCTGTAACCCTTTTATTTCCTAATTCCACACTTCATTTTTCAGACTCCTTTTTCTCATGTGGCACATATATCATGTGTAACTTGGCTGTTACTAGTAATGCTGTGTGTTCTCTGCCTTTTTAGACCTTGGTTGGCAGTAATGGGACCATTTTGACCACGATGCCCATGATGATGGGACAGGAAAAGATGCCCATCAAACAGGTGCCTGGTGGGGTCAAGCAGCTGGAACCGCCCAAAGAAGGAGAGAGGAGGACGACCCATAACATCATTGAGAAGCGGTATCGGTCATCTATAAATGACAAGATCATTGAGCTGAAGGACCTGGTCATGGGAACAGATGCTAAGGTAAAGAGATGAAAGCTGCTGTCATTAAGCTTGTGTGGTCTGCAGCCATCTCACCTCCAGATATGTTATATAATGGTAGACTGCCAAGGAAAACGCATGACTAAGAATACTTCTGGCTCTGTGTTCCACGGTGATGCTCGGGGTACTGTTGCTGGAGACTGAGGTAACAAAACACATGACCTAACCTGTCTTTGTGGTTAAAGATCCTCTGGGCCTTTTGTAAGAGTTGTGTTAAATAACTCTCTGGTCAGATTCCAACCTGGCTAACTACAGTGTTACACCGTTCCCTAGTAGTTTCAATAGGGTATTCTTTGCTTCCTTTCTTAACTGTACTGTGCTGTTAAGTAGCTGCCTGGAAGTGGCTGTATTTCCATGATGGGTAAATGAATCCTATAAACTGTCTCAAAAGAGCTTTGGAATGAAAGTTGTAGAAATATAAAACTATTTTTTAGACGGAACTGGGCAATTTGATTCCTTGTTGGTTTGGTTTGTGAGAACTACTATTTGTTCAAATGCTAAAGGCGTGCTGTGAAAGGCTTTGCTACCGTAATAAGACCTGAGTTCAGGGTTGTGCCCTTTCATTCATGCTATTTGCTGACATCACTGTTGCGGATCAGGGAGCTGCAATTCTTAACATTGCTTCTGGTGTTAGTGAGGTCATCAGCTGTTGCCTGGGGAAATGAGAAACTTGATTTTTGAAAAAAAAGTGATACACAGTGCTTCCATAGCTCTTTGTGTCCGGTTCCATGTTCTTTACAAGCTAAACCTAGCAGCATCCCCTAGGAGGCAAATGTTTTCACTCTACAAATGAAGGTGTATTAGGAAGTCTGAGGCACGAAGAAGTTACGGGACTGGCTCAGGATCTCCTAGTGAGCCAGTGGAAGAGTGAGAAATGGTTGTCGTGTTAACCCCTAAAAGCATGTTCCTCCTGAAAAGACCCCTTTTTACTTATTAGCTATGCACTTTGTATCTTTTCTGTTTAAGGCTAGACCTGAATTCTGTAACTCTGATTGGGGTTCTTAAACTGTTTGTAATGTTTGTTTCCCATAAATATTCACCCCTGTGGTTCTCAGACACAGTAACTCCCCCTCTAGTTAGCAAGCCACTCTGCACTTTAAAAAAGGTAATCTTTCCTGACCTCAGCACTGACACTTTCAGTGGCTGTGTTGGTGCTACTGGATGGTCATTTTCCCACCCTCTCTGTATATCACATGGTGAAGAGGGTGGCACAGTTCAGGGTGGATGGGCCTCTGGTTATGTGATTGCTCTTATAAACTGCTTTCCATATGTTTTGCTTCCATGCAGATGCACAAATCTGGAGTACTGAGGAAGGCTATTGATTACATTAAATACCTACAGCAGGTCAACCATAAGCTGAGACAGGAGAACATGGTTCTGAAGCTGGCTAATCAGAAAAACAGTAAGTTATCAGAGCCAGGCAGGAGTGGGTCAGGAAGCAGGAGCATGTGCTTCCTCCTGCCCATTTGCACCAGTGGTGAAAGATTGCATGTGAAATCACATCAGTGTTGACCCATATATCTGAGCAGAGTGGGCAGGGAACAGGGCATGGTCGAGAGGTGTGTAGTAAATGGAATCTCTGATCTTTGCAGAGCTGCTGAAGGGCATTGACCTGAGCAGTCTCGTGGACAACGATGTGGACCTGAAGATGGATGACTTCAACCAAAACGTTCTCTTGATGTCTCCCCCGGCCTCTGACTCGGGGTCCCAGGAGGGCTTCTCCCCCTATTCCATTGACTCTGAGCCGGGAAGCCCGCTCCTGGATGATGCAAAGGTAATCGTAGTTAAAAGGAGAGCAAGGTGGGTAGCCTCTCCATGGGTACATCATGGCCAGGACTTTAGATCCTTGTGAGTCTCAACAGTGCCAACTGCTTGTCATTCAGGAGCAATGCTGACAGAGCTCTGAAGGGTAGGGCTGCAGGGAACGGAGAGGTTCTGTAGGGCAAGGAATGGTGTGGGAGGAAAAGCAGATTGTCATAAAGGATGCAAGATACTCTCCCTGGACGGGACATGATTCTCACCTAAAAGAGCTCTACTTCAGGGGGAGTGCCAAGTGTTTGCTCTTGTTTGTTTGTATTGCAGTGGCACATACAGGCTCCAATCAAGCCAGGCTGCATCATGCTAAGCTCTGTACAGATTATATGTAGTAAAAGACCCTGCCTCAAAGAGTTTTTAGTCTTGAAGACAAGACACATGACATGGATGAAAAAGGAGATGAAGGAAGGGAGGATGGGTTAATAGTAATAGCATGTATTTACACAAACTAGCTGTGCGCCTAATTTCTACAGGCAATAAGCCTATGAGTAGTTGCAATATTAACTCACCACCTGCCTAGTTATTATCAGATAGAAGGATAGGCGTCACAATCAAGGTGGGCAAGGTGGCTATGTGTGGCTTTGATGGAAGCTTAGTGCTGGTTTCAAATAAGGAATCCAAGAAACTGAAACAATGGGGGCCAGAGTGAAGGTTAGTCACTTTGCTGCTCCAGGCCCCTCTTACTGCGCCAGGAAAGGCCACCCCAGAGTTCTTGGTGTCATTAGTCAAATATGTTGAAACTCATGCTCTCACATCATGCGTATGTGCATGCACATGTATACACACACCCACTTGCTGTTTTATAGTGTGTTTTAAAGTTATGTCTCTTCCTGCTCTTCCTCTCCATTCCTGCCCTTTGTGAAGGTTAAAGACGAACCTGACTCTCCCCCTGTGGCCCTTGGCATGGTGGATCGCTCTCGAATACTTCTCTGTGCTCTCACATTCCTCTGCCTCTCCTTCAACCCTCTGACATCCCTCCTTGATAGCCGAGGGATGCCCGAGTCAAACAGCCCTGTACATCATGGCTCTGGAAGGAATGTGCTGGCCATCGAGTCAGGTAACCTTTTAAAAACAGACTTTCAGAGTGCATCCAGCCTCCTTTGTTTACGAAGTATTGTAGTAGTGAGCTAGAACCCTGGCAGAGGGGAAGGTCAGAGACCTGAATAGACTAGTGAGTGCTTTGGCATGATTCGTACTAACAAGAGGAAAACTAGGGGTGGTAAAATCAAATCCAGTGGGCTACCAGAAGGTAACTATACACAGTCCATCACCACAAGCTAACCTGGTAGGACAGATGCTGTGGAGTTTTGAACTAGGTCACTTTTTTCTATTTCTATAAGGGTGAACTTTCTAATGAAGTTCAAAGAGCTATTTCTCTGGTCATTTTTCATAATTTACAAATAAAGTTGTTTGTGAAAATCAGTGCAGAAATCGTGGCTCCTGCCACAATGTTAACTTGGCCATGCTTCCCAGACTGTGTGGTTTATGGTGTGTGTTCAACAGCCTACACAGATGTGTTAAATTACACTTTTAACAAGGACCAGGAAGTCTATAGTGACTTCTGCAGTTTCCTGACTTGTAATTATGCAGCCGTCATGCTGCACTAGCTTACCTTTGTGCATTTAACTAATATCTTACTGTGTCCCTTTCAGGCATCAAGCATCTTGGGATGCCCAGTTCTTCACTAGAGCCACTTGCGCTGACCTCCCCTCAAGGGAAAGTTTAGGGTTTTTAATTAATTTGTGGAATGAGATTATTTTAACGTTGCAAGCTTCTGTGTCAGTGTTCAGATGTCAAGAAATCAATAACTACAGTCAGTTGAAGAAAATCAAATCTTTCCAAGATTCAGGATGTGTTAAATGGGGTCACAGTGACGTTGCCTGCTGAGCTTGTGCTATCCAGGCTGACTTCTCTGTATTTCTCTTTCTGCCAGGTGCTGGCGGCTGGTTTGGCTGGATGATGCCCACTTTGCTGCTGTGGCTGATGAATGGTGTAATTGTCCTGAGTGTGTGTATAAAGCTCCTTGTGCATGGGGAGCCAGTGACCCGGCTGCACTCCCGCTCATCTGTGATGTTCTGGCGGCATCGCAAGCAGGCTGACCTGGATTTGGCAAGGGTAAAGCAACTCCTCACTATGCAGAGCAAATCCTGCCCTTCCTCCAGTGAATCCTTTGGTGGTCCTTATGGCTGGCACTTGGGAGAATGCCAGCATTTCTAGGGTTAACCTTCCTGGGCAGTGTGAAGTGGAAAACAAGGAGAGAATTGGTGCCAGATAAGACACCAGTCTACACAAGACATCAAACAACTAAACATGTACGGCACAGACAGCAGCGCTGTAAATCTCTCATCTACAGCCCCTGCGTCGTGCCTTGCAGGGCAGCCTCTGTGGGGGAGAGGGGAGTTCAGTCTTCATTCACGCTCAGTCCTAGGCAGCAACGACATTCCTCAGCGCACAGAACTGCTCAGGATGCTGCTCCTGGGCTGAAGAGGCTGTGGGAGAGCTCTGAGGGAATCGCAGAACCATAAGCAGGCAGACAGAGCGGGCTGCTTTGGGAGAGTGCTGTGCTGAGCAGAGCTGGGGGCTGACATGGGGGAGGGGTATCCCACTCCCTCTTCCTCAGGATATGTCAGTCAACCTGCTCTCTCCCCTCCCCCAGACACACCACTCTCCTCTCCCTCCCACCACACACACCAGTTGAAAAAGAGGCTGATAATCTACTAGGATCTCCCTGGAATAATGCGATTGAGAAACCTGCATCATGTGATGCTGTATCTGCCCCATGATGCATTGTAAACCCTTCCCAAAGCACCCTGTGGCCAGTTGCACAGTGGGATAGCTACCCATAGTGCACTTCTCTCTGTGACGATGCAAGAGTTGCTAGCATGGATGCACTCTGCCGACATAGGAGCTAGTGCGGACATGCAATTTTAATTACAGCAGCATAACTTTTGCTGACAAAACTTAGTAGTGTAGACAAGTCCCTACACTGGCACTCAGCTGAGAGGTGTCAGATTGCTTGAGCCATGAAGACTTAACTCTCCTGGTTCCTGGAGGTGGGGCTCCAGGGCTTGGGAGGGGAATAGGGTGTAAATGGGTGTGGAGATGCATGGATATAGCTTGTGCTGCCTCTGCTCAGACTGTACGTGTTCTGAGGGTAAATAAACCTTGTGGTCTCAAGGGCTGTTAATGCAGCCCCGTTCAGCAGCTTAAATGGTCTTTGTTTAACCATTCACCATGCTTTTGCAGGGGGATTTTGCAGCTGCTGCATCAAATCTGCAGATCTGCCTGTCAGTTCTGGGCCGAGCGCTGCCTGCGTCCCGCTTGGACTTGGCCTGCAGCTTGTCCTGGAACGTTATCCGCTACAGTCTGCAGAAGCTGGGGCTGGTTCGCTGGCTACTGAAGAGGACTTCACAGCGACAGCGAGCAAGAGAAGCTGCTGCCGGTTTTGAGGATGAGGCCAAGACCAGTGCTCGGGATGCAGCTCTGGCATATCACAAGCTCCATCAGCTCCACATCACAGGTAAGGGCAGAGGTTGCAACAGAACTGTCTTCCCCTGACAGAATGAGGATGCTCGTAGCTGCCCTTTTCATTGGGTCCTTGGCAGGGCTCCTTGTCCTGCTCTCCCCAAATCTGGTACTTGCTCAAGGGGCAAGTTACACACAGACTGACTTGAAATGTCACAAAGGAACAGCACCATCCAGAAGAACGTCTCAGTAAGCGTCACCTCTCCTGGGGCAATAATATCATCTCTGGGGTGCTGTGATCTGTAAGGCACCTCCAGGGTTTTAGTTGGCATGATTGAACACTGTTATAGGGTCCTGTCCACACCACAAAATGGAAGTGTGTCGAGCTGAGTTGGGGGTTAACCATGTAGTACCTCATTGCTTTACTCAGTTGTAATTGTACCGTGGATGGGTTCCAGAATTCCCCGTGGCACATTTTGCAAGAGTAAAGCTCTTAGTAGGTGCCCTGGGCAAATTCCAGGTTGGTTACACCACCCTAAAATGTGTTGGTTTTCTTTTAAATAAAACCCTGGGGTTTCTCTGACTCTCCTCCCCTGAACTGCTGGATGGCAGTGCTGTATGCTGTTACACAGCTGATGCAGTCCACCTGGCAGGTTTCCGTGGTAAGTGATCCATGTACATTTGGCTTGAAAAAGAGGCCTTCCCAGGTGGCTACCAATAACTGCTATAGAATCTAAGCTTTCATTGAAATGATAAACATTGTTTCTAGCCCTTCTGGTTGTGAACAGAGGGACCGATGCCATGCTGTCTGCAGAAAGACAGCTTGGGAGTCTTTGCAGCTCTCAGAGCTTTCCCATGCAGCAGCAGATTGAGAACGGACCTGAATCTCTTCGGTGTTCACTGCTGTTAGTCCCTTGCATGGTGTCAAGTATCAGAGGGGTAGCCATCTTAGTCTGGATCTGTAAAAGCAGCAAAGAATCCTGTGGCACCTTACAGACTAACAGACGTTTTGGAGCATGAGCTTTCGTGGGTGAATAGCCACTTCCTCAGATGCATGTAGTGGAAATTTCCAGGGGGCAGGTATATATATGCTAGCAAGCAAGCTAGAGATAACGAGGTCAGTTCAATCAGAGAGGATGAGGCCCTGTTCTAGCAGTTGAGATGAGACCAACACCTACAAAATCTCCACCAAGCGTTCTCAAAACTACAATACCCGCACAAGGAAATAAGGAAACAGATCAACAGAGCCAGACGTGTACCCAGAAGCCGCCTACTGCAAGACAAACCCAAGAAAGAAACCAACAGGACTCCACCGGCCATCACATACAGTCCCCAGCTAAAACCTCTCCAACGCATCATCAGGGATCTACAACCCATCCTGGACAATGATCCCACACTTTCACAGGCCTTGGGTGGCAAGCCAGTCCTTGCCCACAGACAACCTGAAATATATTCTCACCAGTAACTGCACACCGCACCATAATAACTCTAGCTCAGGAACCAATCCATGCAACAAACCTTGATGCCAACTGTGCCCACATATCTACACCAGCGACACCATCACAGGACCTAACCAGATCAGCCACACCATCACTGGTTCATTCACCTGCACATCCACCAATGTAATATACGCCATCATATGGCAGCAATGCCCCTCTGCTATGTACATCGGCCAAACTGGACAGTCTCTATGGAAAAGGATAAATGGACACAAATCAGACATTAGGAATGGCAATATACAAAAACCTGTAGGGGAGCACTTCAACCTCCCTGGCCACACTATTGCAGACCTTAAGGTGGCCATCCTGCAGCAAAAAAACTTCGGGACCAGACTTCAAAGAGAAACTACTGAGCTTCAGTTCATCTGCAAATTTGACACCATCAGCTCAGGTTTGAACAAAGACTGTGAATGGCTTGCCAACTACAGAACCAGTTTCTCCTCTCTTGGTTTTCACACCTCAACTGCTAGAACAGGGCCTCATCCTCCCTGATTGAACTGACCTCGTTATCTCTAGCTTGCTTGCTAGCATATATATATATCTGCCCCTGGAAATTTCCACTACATGCATCTGAGGAAGTGGGTATTCACCCACGAAAGCTCATGCTCCAAAACGTCTGTTAGTCTATAAGGTGCCACAGGATTCTTTGCTGCTGCTACTGCTGTTAGTGGGGTTCCTGAGGGTCAAATTCACTCATGTCACTTAAGCAGGGGAAGTGGAAGCAGGTGCCGAGCTAATCGCTGGAAGAAGACCCTAATATCAGAGACGGAGGGAGGAGTAGATTAGCAGAGACCACCACCAACACACTCAGGCTTGTGTACACCTCTGAAGCTCTGCTTACATGTATGTACACACACATTGACGAGCCTTTGAGGATTGTTACGTGATGAGTGGAGTTTTCACCACTTCCTTTTGGTAGAATGATTCAGTCTAATAAACCACTGACACATCCTGATGTGTAGCC
Organism: Gopherus flavomarginatus; assembly: GCF_025201925.1. Classification (NCBI taxonomy): domain Eukaryota; kingdom Metazoa; phylum Chordata; order Testudines; family Testudinidae; genus Gopherus; species Gopherus flavomarginatus. The sequence continues at coordinate 96,571,969 of NC_066617.1, read as the reverse complement.
TAAGCTACCCTGTGCCAATTTTATCCCATTAACACTAGTTAAGCCAGCTTGGACCACCCTGAGCAATTCTCCACCCTTTTTGATCATGCTATTCAAATACCTGTGCAGTTCTGGGCCCCAAAGGAAGCTGGCTATTCCAGTGATCATGCGTGCAGCAGCACAAGACTCCATCTCATTCCTTCCATGGCTGTTTGACTCTTGGACAGCTGGGGTGGGGAAGCAGGGAAAGCACAGAGCTGTGGCTGCAGCTCAGAGTCCAGGGAGAGAAGTTCAGGTGCAGCTGCACTGTACACAGAGCACTGGGTCATGATGCCTATAACACGATAAACTTTTTCTGCCAAAATGGTCCAGTCTGTGTAGGATGCAGGCTGTGAGATGCACGGTAATTTTATTAGTTGCACTAGGATCTGTTTTACGTGGTGACTATATAGGAGAGGTGAATTCTTCTCCTTTCTCCCTGGCACAGGTAAACTTCCATCCAGCTCAGCCTACTCAGGTTTGCACATGGCCCTGTGCGCTGTGAATCTGGCTGAATGTGCAGAGGAGAAGATCCCACCCAGCATGATGGCAGAGATCCACCTGACTGCTGCTGTTGGCCTGAAAACCCGCTGCGGAGGCAAGCTGGGCTTCCTGGCGGTGAGTGAGTCCCACTGTTCTCCCCCTAGTGCCTCCCAGCAGATCTCTGAGCAGGGAAGGCCTGCGTATCTCCAGTCAGTCACTGTTTAGCCAAAGGGTGCATAGTTAGGTCTTAGAGGTTGTGACACTTCGGGGTTCAACCCAGACCAGTGAGGGGTTGTCACCACCTGCCCTGTGGCTCTGGGTGCTTTCAGTGCTATGCTGCCATGGCTCACAGCCTGACACAACAGCCAGCCTACAAGCATGCAGGTCACATACCCTGTCTTTTACCAGCCGGTTACTTTTTTCAGAGTGACCCCAACACCCTTCCAGTCCTGAATTTCCCCAAAACAATCTCCCTGTGACAATCTACTGGGGTTCCCAGAATTGAGTTACTATGTACCTCCTCTCAGCCTCAGCAAGTGAGAGCTTTGCTATAGCTAAGCTGTGTGACAGCTCCCTGATGCATCAGCTTGTCTGCCTTGCCAGCAAACTCTTCAGGACTCTGCCAGTCCAAAGCTTGCCTTCCCGGTAACAGTGAACCCCAACTCCTGAGTTCCACAGAGACATCTCCCCCTTTACTGAACGCTCTCAGAAGCTTCAGTTCGTTGCTCCTTTAGCAAGACAATACACTGCAGCTCATTAATTTAACTAGGGTTTGACAAACACTCTTATTTCAATCAGTGCACTGAAAAGGGTTATAGTAAAAGTAAATTGGAGTTTGTTTTACTGAAAGGACACGAGTTTAAGTGTTACCAAGTATATGGCACAAAGAGAGGGCTACAAGCAAACAGAAGTAAAAATACGCTTCTAAGACTAAAACTTAACTTCCACAAGTTACAATCCGTACCTAAACTCAGTTCCCAAAGACTTCAACCCCTTTGCTTGAAGGATCCGATGTTCTGTGTTTTCAAGAGCTCTGATGCCCTTGAAGCCCAAGGGATGGATAACTCAAATGCCTTTTTGCGCCCCACCCCTAATGTTCATTATCTCTGTTATCAAAAGGCGATAAGGCTTCCTGATGTTATTGCCTTCCTGTGCACTTCCCATCCCCCTGCTGATTTGTATGTCAGTGGGGCTTCCATTGTTTTGCTTCCACCTGCTTAAATTACACTGGAGACAGGTAGCTGCCTTTTCTCCTGTCTGGGAGAAAACTGGTTTCTCCCTTTGTTTGGTCACACACAGACTACAAAGCATAATAGCCACGAGTATCCATAATTCCTCATACAGTGTTAATAGACACATTGTGTAATATTAATCACCAGCATGACCTGCTTTCATAAAAGATGTTACTCTGCTTTTATAGTACAGTAATACTGTATACAATCAGCTGATTCAATTGCTTGTTCATTGAGGTTTAGACCCCTCTGTTTTCCCCCCGGTATGTCTGGCCCCTGATTTTTACAGTGGTACCCAACAATTCCACTGAATTGGAATTACCTTATGAACTGGCCTGTAATGAACCTTGCCCTTGTGGTCACTGAGCCATATGCATGATGTTTGCATGTGTCTCTCCCTCTTCTTGGCACCATTCTCCTTTCTCCTCAGGGTTATTTCTTAAATAAGGCCCAGAGCCTGTGTAGCTCAGAGCGGAGTGCCATTCCCGACTCCCTGCGCTGGCTATGTCACCCGCTGGGACAGAGGTTTTTTGTGGAACGGAGCTGGACAGTGAAATCTGCTACAAAGGAGAGTCTGTACTGTGCCCCGAGGAACCCAGGTAAGAGCCATTGTGTGTCTGACACCCGTGAATGCATGACCGTCCGCTTTGTTCTCCAGTCACATAACAGAGCAGCATTCCTTCAAGGTGTGGGGCTGAGTGACTGAGAGGTAAAACCATGGTCCTTTCTCTTGAACAGTATCATACCTATTCTTTTACATGGGTGAAGTGGCACTTCTGATTGGGATCTGTGGGCTGGCTATGCAGAGCTAGATCACTAATAATGAACAAACCAACAGAGGGGTGGAGAGTGACTATGAATATGTCAAAAGTTGGAATTTTTGGGATCTTTTAAGTCCCTGCACCGGTCCCTCAAGAACATCCCTCTTGCTGGCTCCTACTGTTTCTGTCTTGGAGTCTGCTTCCCTCCTCCAGCTGGTCTTGTTGTGTCTGGAGATGCTTGGGTTTGTGAATAAAAGAAGAGCAAGACTCTTGTTCTCTTCTTTCCAGCTGATCCCATTGCCCAGGTTCACCAGGCCTTCTGTGAGAATCTGTTGGAAAGAGCTGTGGATTCCCTCATGAAGCCTCAGTCCAGGAAAGGGGCCACGGGGCAGGAGGAGGAGGAGGAGACCTGGTAAGTTTCAGTGCTTAGGTTATTACTGTCTAGATGACAGGGACCCAATACTATGAGGCATCAAGGGCTGCATTCATAATTTACTAGGAGCCCTGAGGACAATAACTTGTAGCTAATAGGGTCCACTGACCAGCAGCAGGGATTGAACTCAGGATCTGCCAACCCCCTCCCCGGCCACTTGAATTTGAAGGAGAAATCTTAGCTATAACAGTTTTGGGCCCAGACACTTGGAGAGGGACCTGATGACATACTCCAGCTCCATGCCTAACGTTTGTTGGTATCTTGATAACTAAATAAAAAATGTTAGGTTGCATTTACCAGCCGTGTAAACCAAACCAAAATATATAGATGTGAGAGTGGCAGAACAGGCTTTGGCTGCAGTTATTGGTTTCTGTCTCCATATCCGAATGAAATGGAGGGAAAGCAAAGAGTTGCTTTTTATACTCTGAGCTGTCTAGTTTAGAACTGAACTACGGTCATGCCTTGTCCTAGACCAGTTCTAATTATGTTTCTCAAATCTGTGAAGTTCTGTAGTGATCTGCCAGAGTAATTGCCAGTTTGAGGAGAGCTACCTGAACGGGCTCTGATTGAGCTAGCATGCTAAAAACAGAATGGGAGCTGCAGTGGTGGGAGGGGCTAGCCACCTGGGTCTCAGTCAGGATCATTCTCAGGGTAGGAAACCCCTTGCATGCCATGTTCTTGCTCCATCAGAGCTGGCATGGCTATGTGTCCTCGAGCTGGACATTTAACACTCCCCTGCCCCCCCTCCCAGCTTCAAGTCCAGACAGACCCTGAGAGCAAACATCTCTGCAATTACACCAGAGGTTAATTCACTGCTCTGGGTGAATCCTAAACCTGGCCTCCCTTCCTCTGCCCAGCACAACCTGGATGGGTCTATCTACACTGCAGCTGGCTAGCTTCACTCGAGCTAGTGCACTAAAAAGAGAAGTGTGGCGGATGCGGCTCTGGTGCACGCTCATGCTAGCCACCTGAATCCAAGCCCTGGATCTGAGCTCAGGTGGCTAGTCTCAGTCTCTGCTGGAGCGGTGATGTCCACACTGCCCAAGCTAGCATGAGTCTATTTACCTGTGCAAGGAGGCACGTGCCCAGCTGCAGTGTAGACGTACTCAGCAGGGCTTCCTCTTGACCCTGTCGTATTCTTCCAGGCTGGGGGAAGGTTGCTCATAGTAAAGCAGCACTACTCAGAGCTTGAACTCTTGTATCTGCCCTCTAATTCACTAACCTAGTGGGTCAGTGGAGCTTATAAATGTGGCTCATCCAGGTTATATTGTCACACGCTGCAAATGTGGCATCTCATGCCTTGCTGCCTAGTGAATGTTGTTGTCTTGCTTGTGCTTGCAGCGAATTCTCCAGTGCTTTGGAGTTCCTGAAATTAGTCAACTCCTTTGTGGACTCAATGGGAAGCGGGACTCCACCTTTCAGTAGCAGTTCTGTGCTGAAGTCAGCCCTGGGTGAGTGTCATGTTCAAAGCCCCTCCATCTCTGGGAGTCTTAATGGTAGCCCAGCTTCTGAAGCACGCTTCATCTTTGGGTTTATTAACTACAAGAGAATCAGCCTCTGCTGATGTGCAGCCCCTTGTGGGCTGGGACAGAGCTATTCAGCAGCATTCCACCTACAGCAGCTCAGCTCCATGGAATAGAAACTCTTCACTCTGTCCACCTGAAGGTACCAGGGTTGTGATGGCTGTGTATGTTGCTGCAGTGCCCAAAATGTGTTAGGCATTTTCCAAGCCCTCGGAAGGACCACTCCTGCCCTCGAGAGCTTCCAGCTGTCAATGAGCAAACGGGCGCAGGGCACAGGGGTGCAGCATACAGACAGAAGTGCAGTGGGCAGGCCTCTTGTCCCCCAGGAACAGGATTGGCTAGTGATAGTCACTGAAGCTGGAAAGACCTTCAAGGCAAAGTGAGGTGATTCAGTAAACTCCACTCAGTCGGCGGGACGCAGTGCGCAAGCATTCTGTGTGCTGCTGGGGCAGCTGCTTTTTGGATGAGAGAGGAAAACAGATCTTCACAGCTTGTCGTCTGAAGATCCCATGCCCCTCTTTACTAGGTTAAGGGAGAGAGTGTGGCTAGGCCAACTACGTTCTGAAGGCCTAAAAGTCCCCTTGCAGTTTTGAGTGAGTACAGTGGTGTTCACTTCTTGTCCTAGTCTGTTGTGTAGCATTGTTGTGTGCTGTCAAGAAGTTGCAGCATTTCACCCTAGAAACAGCTGCATTTCAGTGCTGGGTGAAATAACATCTGTCCATACATTCCCTAAAGCTCTTCTGGATTCATCAAGGTGGAAGGCACTAGAAATATCTGGCATTATCCTTCTTGTCTGATCTTGGCACAAGTTTTTATGCTTTCCTTGGTTGCAGTGTTGTCTTACTGTTTCCATAGGCCCTGATTTGGTGTGCAGATGGTGGTCAGCGGCAATCGGCATGGCAATCAGTTGGCTCAGAGGGGACGATGCAGGCGTGAGGTCACGTTTCACAGAAGTGGAGCGGATGCCCAAATCCCTGGAGATGTCAGAGTGCGTGGGCCTTTTACCTTTTTCAAACCACCATATCTTTCCAGAAATGACTATATCAATGGCCCATTTGAAAGCAGGTGTTCTGTGGGGCAGGCATGTGTTGATACTTGTCCTGTGGGCTAACCCTATTGGTGCTACATCCGAAGGTAGTTGCAGTGTCACGCTGGGAGATTGCTTCAGTGCCGGCTGATGCAATGGCATGATGTGGAAACATCCAATGCGTAGGAGTGTTCATTGTCATGTTGATCAGTGCCTGTGTTGCAGATCTCTGGGCAGTGAGTTGGGGACATTCCCACAGGACTGTCCTCAACAGCCCTGTATGGGCTATCTAAACAAAAAATTGTGGGGGAAGGTTATCCTCATCTGGGTCCTTTCTCTCGAGTACCCTAGGCTGATGTCCTGTGTGAGGGGAAAGCATGTAAACCTTTCCTAGTAACACTGAAAGGAACATCAGTGCCCATCACTGAAAGCCCCTTCGTCCAGCTGCACGTGGGCTCCTGTAGACAGAAACTCAGGCTTGGTCTACACTACAAATGTATGTTGGTATAACTACGTTGCTCAGGTGTAGACAGTGCTATGGAGAGCTGCTTCTGTGGACATTGCTACCGCGTCTCGGGGAGGTGGATTACCTAGTCTGATGGGAGCAGCTCTCCTGTCAGTGTAGATAGTGTCTTTGCTAAGTGCTATGGCTGCACTGCTGAAAGTATAGACAAGCCCTACTAGCATGTGTACAGACACAGGCTTTGTTATTGGTTCCCCCCATGCCCTTGGATCTGCCAGTGCTGCATATGTGTCTGTACCAGTCTGCAGCTTCTCTGGGTTGGCAGTGCTCTTATGCCAGATTATGTGGTGTCTTTTGTGATCTGAACCAGTTGGGATGGGGAGAAGGCTGAGACCACTGAACTCATTTCCCTTGGGACTTAAGGTCAGTTCAGTAAAGGTCCTTGGAGACTAAAGGCTTGTTTGATTAGAACTGGAAGGTGCTTTAGAGCAGCTGCTGGAGAGGCCTGGACACAGCACTGTTTGAAAGCGTTGCCCTGTCTGTCTTTCAGGAATGCCCTGGTGAAAGCGATCTTCCATGTATGCAAAGCCATGCAGGCCTCCCTGTTGGGGAAGGCAGATGGGCAGCAGAGCTTCTTTGGTCACTGCGAGAGAGCCAGCAGCCACTTGTGGAACAGCCTTAACATGAGCAGTGGTGTCTCTAACACTGGCCTCAACAATGTAAGGGTCCTGTGTGCCCTCTGCTAGCTTGTGCTTCCTTCCTGATTCCTGCTCTGGCCCGCTCTGTTATTCCTGGGGGGCAGCTGTAGTGCATTGTAGTTGCATTGCATGTTCTGGCAGTACTTGTGCAATGTTTCTGCAGTGCAGTACAGAGGCACTTTCCATTTCTGCAGCACAGGTGGGCCCTCCGAAGGATGACTAGGATAACACCCTATCTCCCCTGCCTGGGAGCAGCAACGGGTGGGATTCAGGGAGCTTGGGTGGGGACACAGCCTCCATTTTCTATGTGCGGTAGAGCTCTCTATGGCCTGTAGCCTTCTACCTCTGGCAGGGATCTTGGTAGATCTCAGTAAGCTAGGGCGTGGTCAGTACTTGGATGGGAAGACTGCCAGGGAAGACACTGGTGCTGCTGATTCCATTTGGAACAGCTTCTTGGTGTATAACTAGTGTGTGTTTAAGGGTGGTGACACCATGGAGCTCTGAGGTGGGCTGGTGGCTCTGCCATAGCCATCTGCAAGCTGGCCAGCTTGTCACTATGCAGCTGTGGAGCGCACTTTGTTTTGATGTGGTTAATGGATCAAGCCAAATGTGCTCATCAAAATTTCCTTTCTGTGGTTCAGTGTAACAATACAGCAGGTTGTGGTGTGCTAAAGGAGGGCACATCAAGTGCTTGTTTGCTTTAGGCATGCTGTCCTGCAGTCTCTAACTTTAAGGCTCTCAGGTTACCCCCGCCTGGCTCGGGGGTAACTAACTCTCTGGGGCAGGATGACTCCAGGTGACTGGTCAAATGTGGAGCCTTTTGCCTCGAGGCTGGTGGTTTGAATCCAGCTCAGCTTGATAGTCACTAAAGGTTATTTTGGATTTTTGGTGTCTGGTCTGCAGTGTGTTTGGAGCTTTCCAGCCACTTCCTGCTGAGCCAGCACCACAACACCGTGTCAGCAGCACTCGCCCTCTAGAAATGGCCCCTTCTGGGCAGGGCCTGTCCCACTGTCCCTGTTCTGAAATGGAGTGGACTTTGGTCCGCAGAGCCATTGATTTGGGCACCTTTCGGGAGCAATCAATTCCCCTTCAGAATTGCTCAAGGCATTTAGCAAAGTGGTTCTGCTCAGGTGGGTCGGACACTCTGCCTGCTTGCAGCTAGAGGGCACTGCTGCTCCCAGCTATGGAGAATCCTGGCCACTCTGCAGGGGAAGGCTGTTGGCTCACTTTCCTTCTCCGTCCTCTCTTGTGGGGGCTCCTTGCAGATGATCCAGCTACTGACCTGTGACTTATTGCTCTCACTCCGCACCACACTGTGGCAGAAGCAGGCGAACTCCAGCCAGGCCCTGGGTGAGACCTACCACGCCTCGGCCTCTGAGCTGACGGGTTTCCAGCGAGACCTTGGCAGCTTGCGCAAACTGGCCCATGGCTTCAGGCCCGCTTATCGCAAGGTAAAGTCCTGCCTCTTTCCTCATCCTCATCTGCCTTCCCCTCAGTCTTACAGAGCAAGCAGTGCTTGTTTTCAGCCTGCTCTGCACAGCACCACACTTCCAAATAGTCGCCCCAAAGAAGCTTCGTCACTTGAGTTTGTAAATCTGAAGTGCAGAAGAGGACAGAATGGCCCGGGGCTGGAGATAGCGCGTGGAGTTCTCACATCTCCAAGAGCATTCAGTCTCTCCCCAGGCACTTAGTGGGTGAGAGCCACTCCCCTCCGGCTGGGTGGGGAACTGGCAATATCAGTCCTGTTCCCAATGGGCAAGTGTCTCTATTAGTTAATTGACCTCCTTTGTGGTATAGACTGCTGAGATTGCCAAGGAGAGGCTACCCCTCCTGTCCCTAGAGGTGACTGCAAGTTAGGATTGAGGCTATTGGTAGAGGGTAGGACAGGGAACCATGCCCTGTCTGTCCATGTTGCTCCTGCTCTGTGGCTAAATGGAGGATTTGGATTCTGTCATTTGGATGCTTTTCACTGATTGGACAAAGCACCAGGGAGCATCCTGTGAACACAGTCCTGTAGTGTCCTGAGGGGATGTGTGCACCATGTGGAAGGGATGGAGGTGAAGGCCTGGGGTTTCTTTCATCTATAATCCCTGTGATCTCCCAGCTCAGGCTGGGCCACTGGGGAGCCGGATGTGGGAAGAGTGTGCAATGTGGGACTCCGTTTTACCCGTGTGCTAAACAGTGACTGAGAAGTACGGGGCGAACCCTCGTGTCTCATCCGGGGTCCTCTCTCTTCCCACTCCACGTCTCTTGTCAGTGCAGGGTTACACCTTATGGTCTAACCTACAGAGCTTTATCCTGTCTGGTTCTAAATGTGTGTAAACAGTGTGTGTTAAACAACTGACCCCACTGGCCTGGTTCTCATGGCCAACTCTATTCCGGGGACATCAGACCTGTTCTCTGAGATAAGGAACCCTAGGGCTGGGGCCACACCTCTTCCATTTTCTGCCCTGGTTCCTGTGTTGCTGATGCCAGCCTCTTCCACCCAGCCCCTACATTGCCACGGTACAGGAGGGCAAGGAAACAGCTTTGCTTCTCACTCCTTTCTTGTCCCCATTTTGGGACCACTCAGTAGGGAGTGCCAGAGGCGAGGCGCAAGGGGAAACCATGTCCCTGCTTGTGAGCTGGGAGCTCTGTCTCACGTGCCGGCAGCATGGGATATGCAATATGGACATAGGATCTTCCCAGTGTGCGGCTGCCCATCATTGCCTTCTGCTCTCCTCCCCCAGGTATTCCTGCACGAGGCTACTGTGCGCTTGATGGCAGGCGCCAGCCCCACCCGCACTCACCAGCTGCTGGAGCACAGCTTGAGGCGACGCACCCCCCAGAGCGGCAAACAAGGTTGGTGTGGGAACAGGCTCCCTGTTGGGAGAGGGACCTGTAGCATTCTTTTGTGCTGTGGGCTCTTTGGCAAGCAGGGGGTTGTTTGGCAAGGCTTAGTGTCTGGAACTGAGCTGCCCGGCGTGGTGCGTGTTAGCAGTGACCTTGCTGAACGATGCAGGGGTTGGAGACAGGCTGCGGATCTGTTAGGTCTTCCTGAAATCTGTTGCTGAGCTGCTGGGATTTGTGGGGCTTTGGTGCTCTGGTTCAGGGAAATAGATCCCAGCGGAGCCTGGGATCCTTACACAGACTCCAGCAGAAGATGGCATCTCACTGGAGACTCCTATATTCTAGCAACGGAAACCAGGACCCAGAGCTTCAGGTCACAGGGCAAGCCTTAAAATGCTTCTTAAAAACCATCATTAAGCTGAATTTAAGGGGCATGAACTACCCTAATGAGCTACCCTCAGGGAAGCAGGGAATTCACAGATCAGGGTTAAGTTTAACGTGCTGATCTCCTAAAGAAAAGTCATCAGCTTAAAAAATAATAATCCTTTTAGCAAGCAAATGTCTTTGCTCAGATCACAGTGAACATTCAAGATTACTAATACTGGCACAAGTTAAATTTGGAACCGAGGGTCTGGCCCCTGGTTATAGATCCAGTCCATGTTTTCCCTGGGATCTGGGTGTTAACGCTGCAGACCTGGCCAAACTGCAGCTCGGGCCACCTCACCTTGCTGCCTTTAAAATAGCGCCCTGAAGGCTTCATCCCATCATACTCAGACATGGTGTATTGACCTCTGCGGCTGTCAGCTAGCTTGGAGAAGGCTGCATTTTATCGTGACCGACAGGATCCCCTGTACCGCATTTGGGCTAGAGCTATGCAAAGCTTGGTCGCAGTGATATTTCTTCTCCTGTACAGGTGAGCTGGACACGCTGCCAGGACAGAGAGAGCGAGCCACGGCGATTCTCCTGGCCTGCCGCCACCTCCCCCTCTCCTTCCTCTCGTCCCCGGGCCAGCGCGCAGTCCTGCTGGCAGAAGCAGCCCGCACGCTGGAGAAAGTGGGGGACAAGCGCTCCTGCAACGACTGCCAGCAAATGATCGTCAAACTGAGTGGGGGGACGGCTATCGCCGCCTCCTAGCCCAGGGTCCTTATGGCCAAAGTCAGCCTTGTGAGCCATCAGACTGGACTCTCCCCCCATTATAGTCCCTCTTTGGAGCAGACGGTTCTAGATTAGGGCCATGCAAGTGGAGTCACTTGGGCTGGGGAGGGCTCTGGACTAGCCCAGGGTTAGCTTTCCGAGCCATTGGCTGCGTTCAGGCCTGGTGGCAGGACTGGAATCTGGCTAGTGCTGTTCTAGTTTGTGTAACCAGGCTAGCAGCTGCTAACAGCTCCCCTACTCCCTTGCCCCTCGCTGGGGTTAGAGGCGATGCTGGGGTTAGAGGAGGGGTCAGCAAGCCCTGGGGACAGAAAAGTGCCATTTCCTGGTGCTGGGTGGGTCTGTGTTCCGGGGGCTTCTCACCTCTCCCAGACCCCTCGGGAGGGCAGAGGAGCCCCCCAGAATCCCCTCCGAGGCAAAACCAGCGTCTCAGGCAACTCTCTACCTGCAGGCTGGCTGCCCGCCTGCTCCGGGTTAGCTGGGATGGGGAGGGGAGAGCACTAGCTCTCTCTTCTCAAGGTGGGGCTCACTACACTGTTTTTATGGGACCCTTTTTCTATAGACTCTGCATGTGTGGGAAGCTCTGTGAGAGGGGTGGTGCTTGGAGCCAGCCCACCCCACCCAGGAAATCTCCCTGTGGGTTTTATACAGTTTTTTATAGCAATGTATGTGTCTTTACAAGATGTCAGGAATAGTTTGAGTAGATTTCTCTTATCAGTACCCCCTGCCCCATGTGCTTCTCCCCCCACCCCCACCCCCTGTCACAGAGCTACCTCCTGCCTCTGTTGGGGTTGGGGGAGGGCAGAGTTCTAGTTTAAATCCTCAGCAGCATCTATAGTGAGGGCACAAAGGTACCTTTCTCTGGGCTGCTCATGTGGTGAGGGACCTAGGATGTGCAGAGACCTGGGCTGAGGCGAAGGGAGAGAACTGTCTGCTGGGCCCCCTTCATTGGCACAGATGAAAACGGGTTTTTAAAAAGAGACGGTCTGATACTTCATTGCTCAAAATCCTGGACCTGGTGGTTTCTGCCTCCTCTCCCCCCCCCCCCCCACTCCAGGCCCCTTTGTCCTCACCTACACACCTGTCAGTCTGATCTGCATGGCAGGATGTGCCCCCTTGGGAGGGAGCTTACATAAACCTGGTGTCTGCCACGGTTTGGAGGATCCTGGAGCGGGCTGGGTCCTCTGTGTACTAATGCCAAGTCATGTGACTTTGAAAGAGGATGGGGTGGGGTAGTGACCCAGTTTTCCCTTCTGCTCCACCCTTCACATTGCCTCTGTCCAAAGACTGAAATCGTTCCTGTTCACGCCTGCAATGTGGAAGCTAGCGCTTGGCAGAAATGCATTGCTGCTGCTTTCCATGTGTATGTGCTCTGTGTGTGTGTAGCTGAACTATGCTGGTACTGGGTATAATCTTATCCCGAGCAGGTGCCTGCAGCCCTTCGTTACCCAGCATGGTGTCTCATTGCAGAAGCAGGACTCAAATTTTTGTTAAACCTGTCTAGATTTATTCGGTTTTCTGCAGCAACCACAGTTGGAGGTTCAGTTACTGCAAAGAAAAGGCTGTTACAATACATGTGGGACCTTCTGCCTCTGTTTTGCAGCAAGCTCCTGGTGAAGGCTTTCATATGCCACAGAACTAAACACTCTGGGAATGTTGTCCACCACTGCTTTGCTCAGATGTAAGCCTTACTGACGTAATTCAGCCTGCCATCACACCACACATTCAGGCTGGTTCTATACTCCCTGTTGTTGAACTGCAGGGCATTCTGCAGTGAAATGCCTCCCTCTGCCCCCACATCTCTCCCACCCCTTTTGGGGGGCATTTAATGGAAGAGTCATAATTGTAATCATTTCCTCAAAAGAAAACGTCCTTTGTGTCTTCCGAGCGTGTGGGTGGATGCGTTCAAAGGCTCCACTTGGAACTCCTGCTTCGCATTGGCGTCAGCAGCACATGATAAGTGGGACACTCAGGAGTGGTTTTCTTACCTCTGGTTTCTGGCTCCTGATATCTCGGTAGATCAGCGTATGTGAGATGTCCTACGTGTTGATCGTGTTGGCTGCTTCTGCGTTAAACGCACATGAGTACAATAACGTGGTGATATGAGTACCCTGTTAGTTTGGCACAAGAACAGATGCTGCTTTTTATGGCTCAGTACCACAGCTTCTTGGCTCTTCAAATGGGACAGAGATACAGCTTGTTTGTGGAGAGCCTAATGCCCACCCACTCCTTCAAGGCAGGATGAAACTAAGACCCTGGTTTCCAAACAAACTACTCGCATAAAGGCTTCTTGCTTTAAAGCCCTAGGCTTTTTAATCTCCCCAGGAATGTATCTACCCATGGCATCCTTCATGTCATTTCAAACCTACACTGGTCAGTCTGCAATGGCAACAGTAGTATACTAGGGAGGGGAGGAGTTCTGCACCCATCCCTGTTTGTCCAGGCACACATGGGAAGTGGTGACTCATCTCCTCCCCTGGTCACTTCATGTAAAGGTGAACAGAACCCTGTACTGGTGTGTTAGCTGGGGGAGGGGGATGGGTTCCTCGGAGATGTTGAGGGCAGTACTGATAGCTTAAGGACAGTGCAGGCTCCCCTTGTGCAAATGGTCCATGCATGATGTTTGTTCTTTACACCTGTGGCACTTCAGGTGTGAGGTTCCTTTCTGTGCCTGTTTATGTGCTGTTATTTATGGACCCGCTGTCTCTCTATTCCCCCCCCCAAATCTTTTTGCGTGTATACACTGTAATATTTGGGGCTTGGGGGGGGGGGAGGGCAAGTTTATGGATGAGAAAAACTGTCTATTTATCCAACGGATAGTAGGAGTAGGGACACTTCGCTGTAAAAGATATAGCTGGTGATGGCTCTAGGGAACCATTTCTGCTCTTTGAGAGGTGCCCAGTTATGTACCCTGTCCCAGTGCTAGAGAGCAACTGTTGCCTAATAAAGACCCATGGTACCACCTGGCCCTGTGTATGGTGTATTTATTAATAGTGTTCCTTCCTCTCTCCCCAATTCATGCTGCTTTTGGCGGTGGTAAGACTGAATAGCTTTTAAACTCAGCGGTGAAAGGGGTTGGACTAGAAATGGCCAAACCACCAAAGTTCTTAAAGGGGAGTCGCTTCATAGAAGTATCTGCAAGCCCCAGTGCTTATCTAAACATCTTGTCTGCTAAACTAGGCTGGAAATCTTGCTACGAAGGACTTTTTACTGCTCACCACACCAGGAATGTAAGCAGGAGCAGCATTTCCTGGTAGTTTGGGGTTCCTGCTTCTTGTGGAACCTGCCAGTACAGCACACCAGATTGCACTAGTGGTCCGTCTGGTCCAGGATCTTGTCTCTGCCTGTGGTCATCACCAACTGATTCGGGGTAGGTGTAAAACCCTGTAATGGACAATTATTGAAATAATATGCTCATAGGGGAAACTTTTGCTTCACTCCTGTTATTCCTGCTCTTTGATCCCTTGGTTTCTTTTATAGTCCCTTGTGAAGGGCTTCTGACAAAGCTTTTAAAAATCCAAATTAGAACAATGCCTTCTCCTTTATCCACTGTTTTGTCAAAGAATCCTAGTTGTTGAGGGCTGTACTTTCCTTTTTGGAAGCCCTGCGGGCTTGTCCCATCACATAAATCTACGGCTTCATTTTAACTTGTAATTATAGCTTTCAACCAGTTGTCCTGGTGGTCTGAAACTCCTAGGATCACCTCAGTGCTTAAGGTAGGCACAGAACTTGCTATAGTAGCTGATCTTAACAAGTGAATGTTTTTGTTTGCAGCTCAGCTACTTCAGTCTTAAATACCTTTTAAATACAGTGTGTATCCTCTGGAGCTCATGAATTGGTGGTCTTGAATCTAGCCATTGTTCTGGCTGCTGCTTCTTGGATATCTTGTGTTTCATCTTAGCCACATGAGGAGCAGTTTGGGATAGACATCTCTCCCAACCTCCTCTAAGTGTTGGACTGATGCAGAGAAATGCTTTAGTCTCTTTCTCCCTTTATGTTTTGGGAGTCAAGCAGATTGATCCCCAGGCTTCCTGCTTCAGAGAGAGAGAGGGGCACGCACACTTTTTTCTCATTTTAATGTCAGTTATTCTTCAAAATTCTCTTGTAACCCATCTGATTTCCCTTTTCCCTGCCATTGTTTGTTTGGTTATTGGCTTCACTAGGGCGGTATTTCCATTTTCTGAAAGCTGCTTGTTTGACTCAAATAACCTCTTGAAGCATGCCATTTAGCCATACTGGTTTTATTCTCATTGCCTTCCTACTTCCTTGTTTGGTTAAGGGTATGCCTAACTTCTGTCACTCCATTAGAGTTGCTGACCTAGCCTCCATGCAGACCCCAGGTGTCTTAATTTCCTTTTTGTGTCTTTGACTAGCTTCCTCATTTAAAAAAAAAAATGAAAAACTTCTAAAGCTGTGTCTGTGCTATGGTTTGTCTAATTCCTTCTCTAGGAGTGTTGCACTTAATTAAATAGGCCCAGATTCACATAGGTATTTAGTTTCCTAACTTCCAATGAAATCAATGAAAGTTAGCCTAAATGCCTTTGGGGAAGTGGGCCTTTGTGATCACTATTCCTTAGTGGGTTTGCTGTTTGTAAACCAACTCCTGTGTTAAGACCAACTCAAGAGTAACCTCTGCTCTTGGGTGCTTTAGAACTAGCTGTTGCAGAAACTGTTGGGAAATTGCTTTTCTAGCCTTCGGCTGGCTGGGAGCTTTAACCAGTTATGAGCAGCTCACTGGAGTTGTCCATTGTTATGTTTGACTTAGTTCCCTTGTCAATCAATTTTAACAGGGTGCACCTGCTATCCTTTTCCTGAGTAGGTAGTGATATAAGCCTCATAGCATGTTTGTGCTCTGTTGGGATCTGTACCCATGCAGCTACTACAGCATTTCCTTTCCCTCATGAACCTTATTTCATCAAGTGCTGGGGCCTCTCAGGACCTGTGTAAATGGAAAATGAGGGAGGGCCCTTAGGACAGTAGCTAACTTTTTTTCCCCCAAACATCGAAGAAGGAGCTAGTCTAGGTAAAAATCCAACCCAAGATTTCACCCAAAACTGAGTCATTTACTAGCTCTGCAGCTTTACGGCAGTTGACATCTGATTCTATTTGTACATACCTCAGGTGCGGCCTGTACATGTGCCCCTGTCAATGTGCCTCTTTCCTTCAGAAACCCCTTGTAGCTCCAATAGCAGTTTATTCTTGGGTGCTGATGTCGGTTGCACTGGTGCTGCATGGGTGGTGGAAAAAACTCCACACTAAAGCTGGACAGAGACCTCTTTGTTTCTTGCAGGTTTCTGAACTGCAGCCAGACATGGTAACAATTAGCATTTGCCCGCTCTAGGCTTTTCTCTTTCCCGGTGAAATGAGCTCCAGCCTAGTCCTTGGTTGTAACTCAGGACTTCCACTCTGAAATCTCTCAGTTGCAGGACCAGGCCCTAAGTGCTGTGCCCCTCTCCTGCAGCTGGGGCCATAAGGCAGTCCTGCTTGGAGGAGTCCCAAGTGCCCCCCCCTCAGCCAGAGGAGTCCTGGGCCAGCAGCAGCTGTGCCACACCTCCCCTCCCCAGATCCCAAGCGGCTGCAGGGAAAAGTCTCAGCAGGCTGCCTGTAGGAGCTACACAGCTGCCCCCACCACACCTGCCTGGGACCTTTTCCCTCACTGATGGGCTGCTCAGCACCTTCTTCCTCTCTGTCCTTTCTTTCTACCCTCCCCCTTCCCCATGCTCCTCAAAATCACGCCTTCACAAACTCACTCAAGGCCCCTTTGGCTTTCAAAGCGCCTCTTCAGGGCTGCAGCTTATCAGGCCGGTAGATCCTTTCAACGTGCGGGGGCCAGACACACCAAACTCACCCCTTTCCAGGAGGGAATAGGCTGCTTCCGGACATTGGTGCCCAGGAAGAATTCCTGTTACTCTTCCCTGCTATTTTTCTGATGGATTTACCTCATTGACATTCCTTTACCAAGCAGAAACTATGCACCAGCTGCTGGCTCTCTTGGCAAATGGACGCAATCAGGCTGAGCCACTCAGTGCTCGTCAGCAGATCCCCCACCCAAAAGCAATGCTGTGACTTGGATTTGAACTGCGGTTGCTGTGGCCATGGCAGAGTACTAACCACTATACAATCATTGCCAGCTTTCAGCTGATGAAGCAACAGAGGGGGAGATGCTCAGTTCTGTGCTCTCGAGGCGACCACCTACCTCACCTATGGCCACAGCTATTTCTCAAGTCTTGCTATTACTGTCACAGTTAAAATGGCAACAAAAGAAAAAAAGACAGGAGCCCAGCCTGCTGCCTGTCTCCTTTTCTCTTCCTCGCCCCTTCACCAGCTGCCACACGTTAGGCTGGGCGATGGTCCTCATGCCCTTGGCCAGAGTATTTCCCTTTGCGACTCTGAAGCGCACCCGAATGTGCAGGTCTTGAAGCTGGGCCCAGTGGCCGGAGGTGATGTAGAGGCTTTTGCTAGGACAGGGCAAGCAGGCAGCAGTCATCTTGTGGGCTAATTCTCTTTTGGAGATGAAAATCAGCACTGTGGTGGTGTGTGAATGGAGGTTGCTATAGAAGGAGGAGGTGAGGAAGGTGCATTCTTTTCTCCTCAGCCAAAAGGCAACATCCTCCCCATCAGATAATCAAATCCCCATCTCCCCCATGACAGCTGAGGATATTCACCGCTATACTAATAAGGAACAGGGCAGAACCTTTCCCTCCACAGAACTCTTACAGGCCAGCTGTGGCCAGCTTACACAGCATCAAGGGCCCCTTTGGGCAACACCACCCCTTGCTTGCTTCTCCTTGCCCTGGGCAACAGCCCTGGGAAAAGCCCTGTCCCTCCTCACATGCAGTTGCAGCTCATACTCACCAGAAGAAGCTTTTGATATGCCCTATGCAGGTTCCAGGGCTGCTGCTGATGTGGTATTTGCTACTCAGCTTCCTGGATCCATCAGTAATGCCCCTGGAGTCCAGAGAGGCTACTGATGAACTCAGGAAGCGAAATAAAACATACTGCCTCGTCAGCCACCCCAAAACCTGCATGGGACATAATAAAGCAAAAATTTTCTCCAAAAAACTCTGCAACCATGGATCCAGCGGTAGTAGCCTCCCCTAGCCTATTATACCCACCACCACTGAGGAAGGCTGAATGAGAGAGCTTCCTGAAAACAATCTTATGCAGTGTTATTGAATTCATCTTAAAGAGAAGATAGCTTTTAGCCATGTAACTCTGGTTATAAAAAGAATAGGCTCCCAATCTGATTACAATAAAAGCTATGGTGTGCATTAGCTGAAATGAGATTTAACCAATCAGCTTTCTATGGTGTTTTTCTGGTTCCAGGCTGTACCGCTTATACCTTGGCTCTGAACACACACATTCCCCATACCAAGCAGGGGTAAAAGTACCTCCCAGGTTTGAACGAGGGTAGAACACTTGTCCTTTGGGAGGTTCCAGTACTGGCCTGTGAGAATAACTCCTTTTCTGTTGCTATGGTAAAACACTGCTATGTTCTGATGCTGACAGTCTTACTATCTACTTAAGCCAAAACTTACTTCGGCTAATGCAAGGTGTTATGGGATACTTGGCATAAGTGAAAAGGGTTATAAGAAGCCACAGGTCAATTCAGACAAGCCTTGGGTCAAGCATGTGTGAGTATGAAAGTGGGTTAGGGCTGGGGTACTAATGCTTTTTTGCTTCCCTTGAGTGACGTGGGAGCAGTCCCAGCACTCACCACTGTTTTATTATATTATTAATAAAGCTTTAAAACTTAGACACTTGATGTGCTCCATCTCCTCCCTTAAAGATCCTGTGGCCTCAGCCTGATCACCTGATGCCCTGGACAGCTTGGTAACAGAAATCTGTCTCAGCGTCTATCCTGCAAAGCAATAGGGCTCATACCTAGAGTCCCAGCTTAACTCGAGCTCACGCCCTCCAGCACTGCAAGGTCCTGGAACCCTGGTTCTGAGCCCTGGGTTAGCACAATTGTAGATGCAAGGGGAGGAGGGGCTTAGGCTTAAACTCAGGCTCAAGCACAGGCTTATACTGCAGTGTAGACACACCCATAGAGCCAGATGCGTTGATTGGAATAAAAATAACTCAGCGTCACCCAGTTTATTCATGATTTAGGTCAGCAAGCAGGAAACCTTGATTTACATTTTTTGTGCTTATACTTTTTAGTTATTTTCCTAGAGAAAGGTTGACTTTTATTGTTTGGTAACCACTCACAGGGTAACAAGCCTTGTTACTGAGGAGGAAGTGGTAGATGTATTCTCTTGACTTTAGTAAAGCTTTTGATACTGTCTCTCTCTCTCTCATGACTTTCTCATAAACAAACCAGGGAAAACTAGCCCTACATGGAGCTCCTGTAAGGTGGGTGCATAACTGGCTGGAAAACTGTTCTCAAAGAGTAGTTATCAGTGATTCACAGTCAAGCTGGAAGAGCGTATTGAGTGCGGTCCGGTTCTGTTCAACATCTTCTTAAATGATGTAGATAATGGCATAGAGAATACACTTACAAAGTTTGTGGATGATCCCAAGCTTGGAGGGAATGCAACTGCTTTGGAGGATAGGATTGAAATTCAAAATGATCTGAATAAATGGTGTGATGTAAATAGGATGAAATTCAATATGGACAAATACAAAGTACTCCACTTAGGAAAGAACAATCAGTTGCAAGCATACAAAAAGGGAAATGACTGCCTAGGAAGGAGCACGGCAGAAAAGGATCTGGTGGGTTATAGTGCATGGATAGCTAAACAGTGTAACGCTGTTGCAAAAAAAAGTGAACATCATTCTGGGATGTAAGAGACACAGGAGAAGTAATTCTTCCACTCTGCTCTGTCCTGATAAGGCCTCAGCTGGAGTGTTGTGTCCAGTTCTGGGCACCACATTTCAGAAAAGATTTGACTTTCTCCAATTTGTCTGCAAGAGAAGAACAAAAATGATTAAAGTCTAGAAAACATGACCTATGACAATGAAAAATTGTTCAAATTCACCTCTGAGAATAGGATAAGAAGCAATGAGTTTATATTGCAGGAAGGGAGGTTTGAGTTGGACATTAGGAAAAACTTCCTAAGTGTCATGGTAGTTAAGCACTGGAACAAATTGCCTAGGGAGGTTGTGGAATCTGTCATTGGTGGTTTTTAAGAACAGGTTAGACAAACACCTGTCAAGTTATGGGTTAGTAGTTATTGGTGCTGCCTTGAGTGCAGGGGACTAGACTAGATGACCTCTCCAGGTCCCTTCCAGTCCCACTCTTGTGTTTTGTTTTAATATATTAATAATACATATATAAGCCCAGCATATATTGGTCAACACAGAGTACTTCTCTCTGCTGTAGTACGTAATCCACCAGGCATTTAGTTCAGCAGAGACCATCCCTAACACAAAGTATGGTAAAGGGGCCACTCTAAAAGAGCCTCCCTCCTGTTACAAGACAAACGCAGCAAGAGGGGGGAGGATCAAAGTTAATTATATTTGCTATGCCTGTGGCCACCAGAGGGCAGTAGAAATCTAGCAAAGTAGCAGCATGTGACCATGCAAAGGAAGGACTGCAGCTAGCTGGGAATTTTTCACCCACTAATTTTTTTTGTCAGTCGACACTGATTTGCTGGTTTCGATGAATTTCTCAACTTGAAAACATTTCGAATTTTTTTTGCAACTGTCTATTTAGTTTTGACATCTTTTAAAATGAAAAGCTCCAGTTGTCTAGTTAAAAACTACTTTTTGTGTATATATTTAAGCTAATTTACAGTACCATTAAACAGAAGTGATTAAATCAAACCGAAACACTTTTGACCCAAACCAATTTTTTTTTGGAGGGGGGGGTCAAGAAAATTTTTGAGCTCTTTATTTTTTTGTTTTGGTTCAGTGTGGGAAAGTTTTTTTTTTTTTTTTTTTTTTCCTTCAAAATCCCAGCTTTTGATGGAATGGGAAAAGTTTCCTACTCAGGTCTACTAAAGACTTCCAATGTTACTACCATGAATGGAAGACCTTGTGCTACATCTGATGGGTTTCTCTGGGGATGGTTTTGATGGACATAAGAATGCAGTAGTCCCTGGGTACCGGTGTGCTGATGAGTTGAGCGAATCTGGGCTTTTGCCCCTGCCCATTTCAGTGTTTCTGATTACTACAGTGCTGTACGTTGTAACAGGCATGTCTGAACGCCCTGAAGCAGTGACCAACTTGTTCTCAATGGATCAGTGATGATCTGCACAGCTGGGGTTGGAGCTGCACCAGCATGGAAGTCTGGTCTCCCTTGGGCTTTCTGAGCAGTAATGATCAGGACGCTAGCAAAGGCTTGGGAGGAGTGGAGGTGGTCTCCAAGGAGGCTGATGTAGCTGAGGCGTCTGTTATCGAGTGCAGAATAACTCTTCAACTGTGCAAGTTGAGTTCTAACTGGTAACTGCCCCGGGTCTACCCTCTGTGCTCTGATTGTGGACTCTCAAGTGAGGTAGGGTGGTGGCTAGTTAGATCTTGGTTGGGAGAGCTGTGCTGCAAGCCAAGTACTTCCTAAGCGGTGGTGGCAATTCATGCTCAGGCGCACTGAGGCAGGAGGTGGCTCATTCAGGGGCACTGCTCCCAGCGGTGCTGTGTGTCAGACGAGCTGGGACCCAGCCTCTGACCCTGGCTTGCCAGTAAAGATTTTATGGCACTTTCACCAGGCTGGTGTGTTAGTCCTGCAGAACTGGCCATTGGCCTCCTGCTCTGATAATTCCATTGTCTACCCAGAGCCCTTCAGCTAACCTCTCTTGGAGACCTCACTGCCTGCTTCAAACTGCTGTGCAGCGTCACTGCGCAGGGCAGGATGGCAGCCTGCTCCCCCAGAGGTGGCAGCATCTCGGGACGCCGGCCTACTCTGCACAGTGGATCGGGCACTGTGGGATGGAAAGTGCCATTGAACTGTAAGCTGTTCTCATTAAAAAATGATGGGAGGGTTCTTGTGGGATTCCACTGAGAGTCCCCCCACCCCTTTTCCCCCGCTCAGGAAGCGAAATCAGGTTGGCAGAGTGTCGCTCTTTGTTTGGAGAGTCTGTGCCTGTTCTGCTATTAAAGATTAATACTCCGGGGGGACTCCCTGGTGTGAGATGTTAGAATGAGGACAGGCTGCTCTGGGTGCTTGCCGTGCTCTGTCTTCGGTTCTGTTGCTGGGATTTTTTTTGGCGAGGGTGGGTGGGGGGTGATTCATTGCTGCGCCCGTGTCCCAGCTGTGCAGGAAACCACCAGCAAGGTGCAGCTGCCCTGATAGAGCTGATGGGGCAGGGGCCTGCTGTCACCCTCAGGGTAGCAGCTGCCTGGCAGCTGGTATGTGTGGGTGAGGGGCACGGAGCCGCCCCCGGGAGCCTGAACGCTGCACTGGCCCGGTGCCAAGGCCAGCCTTTGATTTCTGCCACCACGAATTGGCAGAGGACAAATAGGAGGGAGAAAAGACTGATTAGAGCAGCACATGTCTTCCCCATGGCTTCTTGCTCCTGAGACATGCGTTATATGGTGCGGTGCAATACCGATGCCTCTCACAAACTGTGGGGGTGGGGAGTTGAAGAATTTCCCTCCTGCTGGGGGCCTTTTCTCCATCAAAGGCTCCACAGCCCAGTGGGGGGAGCAGGGCTCTATTCCTGACCTGAGAGTGATTCACTGCATGACTGTTAGCACATAACTTCTTGCCTGCCACAAGTGGGTCTGACTGTCCCTTGCAGAGCACCTCAAAAGGCTCAGCCAGAGCCAGGGCAGGTGAAACAGGCAGGTGAAACGCTCCTAGGTGCTTTGTACCTGCCGTGGTTTATGAGGAAGCTGTTGTGCTAGAAGGGGCCCATGCAGCTGTCTCCTCCCTGAAAAACTGGTGTGTTAACAAAGGCAGGGGCAGCTGCTGCTTGGAGGGTGAGGAGTGAGGGACCCCAGGTCCATGGGACCAGCTAGGCTGTGGTGAGAGTGAGCTAGTGCCAGGCTGGCACTGGGTGTGAGCTGGGCTCAGGCTGTCCCTGGCAGAGGCAGGAGCTGGGTCTTAGATGCCTGTGATCTCAGGGGCCCAGGCAAGGGGCCCGCATGGCGGCAGGGCAGGGCGTGAGCAGGCGCTGGGCTGGCCATGGGGCAGGGTGTGAGCTGGTACTATAGCCAGGGGTTGGGCTCCAAGCTGGTGCTGGCCTCAGGGGTGAGCCAGGCCTGAGATGAACACATCCTGCTGTAGTCCATGTAGCTTTACATATGGCACCGAGCAGAGGCTGCGTCCTCCTACATTGCTAAGGATGGCTCCTGAGTCCAGTCAATCTGTCGCTGCTGTTGCCTCGCTGCTCCTGCTCCCCCCAGCTGGCTTCCTTGGAGCGGGAGATGGGGACTGTAAAGCACAAGGGGTTTTATACAGCATCAGAATAGCTGACTACGCTATTTGCAGCCAGCTGGCCCCTGGCCCCTGCATGCTGTTGTGTGCCTGGCTGCTGCTCAGACCTCATAGCAGGAACCTGCCCCCAGCCAATCAGCTGGAAACACCTTGCTCAGATTGATAGTGTCCAGGGGCCAGGTGTGGCCAAGGGCCCTGGAGGGCTAGGTGTGGGCATGGCTGAAGTGGGGCTATGTGATAAGTGTAGCTGCACCTGTGTGGCCCATAGACGTTAACGTCAGAAGGGCCCATTATGATCATCTAGTCTGACCACCTGCACAACTCAACCAGGACATACAAACTCTGCACTGATCTGTCCGTTCCCATTAGCAGCAAACCTGCGTTTTCTCTTCTCTAGGTTTGGAGCTTAAAGCTGCTGCAGCTTGAGCAAATGCTGGCTCCTACACATGGTCAGAGCTCCTTCGGAGGGGGTCTTATGTGGCCATGGCTGGCTGTGGTGTAGGGGTGGGGACTTTGAAGGCATCTGTTCAAGGGCGGCTGGCGCTGGCAGGAATGTATTTAAAATGCAGAGTGCTTTCCCTGTGAGCATTGCTCCATTTGTCACAAACGAAGAAAGAACAGACCCATCCCCTAGGGGACATGATTAATCCTGGGTGCCCCAAGTGGGTGGGAGCTCTCTCAGCTGAGCACGCGCTGCACTGGGGAAGCAGAGTTATGGGGTGTGTAAAGCAGCCGGTGCTGGGGGAAGTTGGGTGTTGATTGCCACCCAGACCCATAGTGCTCTTCTGGGCACAGCTCAAGGGGATGAGGCTTCGTGGTCCCACCGCCTTCTTCCGTCCCAGGGTTGAGATGAAGGTCCCATGCGCCCTTCTTCAACCTTTCTGCTGCTGGGAACAGCACAAGGCCCACGACTCCCTTGCCCTATGGAGGTCACGGGAGACCAGAGTGCAAATCTCTGTCTTAATCCATGCCACAATCTTTCTAATAGGCTGGGCATGCACCACCCTACCTGTACACAATGGGGGCGAGGGGGAGGCAGCGCAGGCTCTCAATGGGGACAGCTCTACCCTTAGTCACTGACATGGTCTCACTTCCCCACAGCAATCAGCGTGGGGGAAGTGTCCCAACCCCACCCACTGACCCAGCTCCATTACGCCTCAGCCTCAGGCTGCTCACGTGCTGCTGTGACAGGCTGGTGCCTGGTGCTGAGAGACGCTGAATGAAGCACAGCTGGGCTGAAGGGCTCCAGTAACTTATATGCGCCCCCCCCCCTCGCCAAGCCAGTAGGGTGGAGGGGAGGCTGTGTGGCCCTGTGTCACAAGCCCTTGTGGGGCAGGGAAGTCCTGTTCTGTCCCTTACTAAAGCCCACAAGGCTTCAATGTTGGTGTAGCTCTTCCTGGGCCTAAGGTCACGCCCAGTGGCTGAGTCCTTGGGCCTAAAGCTGTCAGAAGCAAAGGGGCAGCTGGATGTGTCTAGCTGAAAGAGAGGCCCTCAGAAATGCTGCAACCACCCCCCAACCTGGGAGTGCAGGTCTGCACATGCACAACAGCCACTGGACACACACGCTCAGTCTGGCAACAGGGGCACTTTTATTTCTGTAGGCAGGGGGGGCAGAAAGTGGGACTTACAAACAAAAATGACCCAGGGCTGGCAGAACACAAGGGTTGAGCCCCTGTGGCCGTGGCCCTGCCCCTCGTGCAGCCAGTGCCCTGGTTCTGCTCTGGCTGTCCATGGCCGGGCTGTCCTACCCAGCCCTCTCTCTCTTTGTCCCCTCACAGCCAGTTGCACGGCTCAGGCTCCTGGGGGTGGGGGTGGCATTTATTGCTAAAGGATCCAGTGGCTCAAAGGTCCCAGGGCTGGAATGAAGAGAATAGGGGGAGAGGAGCCTTTCCCCTTTGGGGCATCAGTCCAACCCCCAGCCCCCACTTGGCAGCTTTGCCAGCTGATTGCTGCGTGGTGGCTTTATTCCAGCATCTGCCAGAGGGGCCAGGTGGCTGCAGCGCTCTCTGCCTCACACACCTGGCAATTGGCACTGATTGGCCTCCTTGTTCGCAGCCTCAGCGAGGCCAAGAGCCAAATGGGCCTTGATGCGGCAAAGCCCTTTGGTTTACAAAAAAGGCCAGTTTGGGCTGGGAGGGAGAGTGTGGTGTGGTTGCCTGCGCTGCAGGGCTAAGCCCAGCCTCAACCACTGAAGGGTTTGGGCTGGCACAAGGCCTAAAGTCACTTAATATCCAGGCATCAGAAACAATATGGAAGCCCTAGTTCACCAAGGAAAGGAAGGTGGGCACCTGGCCTGTCCTCAGCATGAAGTGGGTATGCAGCCCTTGGTGGGGGTCTGCACTGGCTGTCATTGGGGGTGCACACCTCATCCAGGAGCAGACATGATGGGCCCACCACATGGGCTGGTGCCAGAGGAGGCAGCCCATGTTGCTAACAGGCTCCCGCCCCTCAGGATTGAGTAGAGGTCCATGCCTATTGGAAGCTGTTCAGTGCATTGTGCAAAGGGCATGCACTGAGTCCTCCCCACTGACGCCTGTGTCACCATGCAGCAACCAGAGCGCAGCAGGAAGGAAAACTGGCAGCTCTTTGTCAGCTCCTGCAGGATCCTAAACTTTGTGTGAAAGTCAAATTAGCAGGGGAGGAAGCAAGCCGGGACTATTAGAACATTTTTGTTCCATTTTTCTTCCCACTCGTTTCACTCTTGCCTTGTGGACAGATGAATGGTGGGGGGGAGTGATGGGGGTAAAAAGGTAACCCAGTGTGGCATGTTTACCTTTAGTAGCTGGCTAAGAGGTGTTTGTCATAAACAGATAGCTAAGGGTTAATGTCTCTTTCACTTACTTACAATTCTGAATAGATAAGAGACTGTAGCAGGGAGATTGGCAGAAGCCTGGTTGCACCTCTAGCCCCATCCAGGACCCAGAGAGAACAAAAACCAAACCCAAAACCCACAAACAAAGGCTTCCCTCCACAAGATTTGAAATTATCTTGTCTCCTGATTGGTCCTCTGGTCAGGTGTTTGCAGGTCACTGTTTATTAACCCTTTATAGGTGAAAGAGACATTAACCCTTAGCTATCTGTTTATGACAGTGTTGCTGCTCATCAGAGGAGCTGTCCTCTAGCTCAAGCATTAGTGGCTTATTATTCTGGTGCTGAAGGTCCTCAGTTCACACCTGACCTCAGCAGCATCACCTGTACCTACCCTGCAAGCTGTAGCCGTGGTTTGGCCCTGCCGATGGCCAAGCATGTGCTTCTTGCCCAGGTAGTAGAAATACAGCTGCAGAGAGGGACTGCTCAGGGGCATGGCCCCTTTACAGGGCTGGCACTCCGCCGGGTAGACATTAGCCACACACGTGGCTGTGGTACAAAGCCCTTTTGAAAAGGAATGGAGCAGAATTAAGGAAACAAAGATTGACAAGGGCAGCAAGTGAGTGACACAGACACGTGACTAGAAAAGCCCAGCCCCTGCAAAGGGACGAGCAATGTGGCCTTTTCCCCAGAGCAGCAGTGGCTTTTCAAACCTAGGCCAGGGGTGGGTCTCAACGGCTTGGGCACAAGGGAGATTGAGCACCTCCATGGTGGACCATGATGATTGGTTGAACATGGCCAGGGAGCCATGGGCTGACCCAGCCCGAGACCTCTGGATACAGTTCCATGGGGCTGGGCCGTGGCTGCTGGGTTGGGCTGTGACCCAGGTAGCCGGTGTGTGCAATAACAGCTGGTAGGGGTGTGACTGAAGCCCAGCAGCTCCAGCGCTAGCAGCAAGCCCAGTGGCCAGCTTGGCACTGCTGCTTGTTCTGGAACCTGTACAAGTGGAGAAGGGAACATGGCTGGGCCTGGGGCAGGGGTGTGGGGGAAAACGACACAAGGTTGAGGGGGAAGGAGTGAAGCGCATGACACCTATGGCCATCACACCCAGCGTGGTGGGAGAGGTCAGGCTCTGTTCTGGAGCCACAACCCCATCCCAAGCCCCACACACTCTACTGGGCTGTAACCTGGCAGGAGCAACCGTCAGGGCCTGGTGCTGGGCAGTAGCTGCAGCCAGAAAGGCTCCATGGAAAATGCGATGCAGCCAGGCCATGGAGCCTACCCACTGAGACAGCTTTGCACCCCTTTAAATCAGCATGCCCCCATCAGCCCCCACCTGAGCTGCCAAAGCCAGTGTTCAGCCTTGCCTCTGCTGGCAGAAATGTCCCACAGAAACTAAAAATAATGGTCAGCGCCTCCCCCCCTCCCTTGCAACCTCAGCCAGCAGTCACTGTTTACATAGGACCTATATTTTGCTATTCTGCATCCAGCAGGGGCAGCCCCGCATTCACCTACTGACCCACAGCCCTGGCCTGCGGGAGCTGAATGCAACAAGAACTGCTGGGTCAGCTAGGCCCTCATTTGAAACATTCAAAAATGGGTGTAAGAAAAATCCCCACCCCCACTCAGCGCTGGTGCCTAGCGTGTGCAGGGGAGAGAGCTGAGCTGGAAGTGAAGGGAAATGTCAAACTCCTTGTGAGCCCTTGCCAGCTGCCCTTTTGTACAGTTTGTTTATACTGGCATGACTGGTGGTTGTGTGCCCTTGTTTAAAACCCACATGGCGGGGCAGAGGGAGGGGACAGGTTACACGTGCGAACCCAATGGGCCTTAATGGTTATTGCAATTGCTTGTCTCACATCTCCCACCTGTTGTCCTTCCTCTCATGGGGCGGGGGGTGCCTTCTCCCTGGGTCCCCTCAACATTGACCGTTCTGGTACAAGTGTGATGTGATGGACAGGTGAACTGGAAACAACAGCCGTGCATCAATCACAGGGCAACATGCATGCCTGTTTCACCATGCACGTTATCCGCGTACTCTCAGGAGGTGTGGGCACCTGTGCTGGTGGGTATTTCCCCCACCTTCCTCGTCCCTCCTGACACCCAGCCTAATGCCACTAGCTATAACGGGGAAGCACCTCTGGTACTTTGCTAGCTGGTGGTCTGGGCTGGCAAGACCATTAGCCCCAGAGGCTGCTGGGACATAAAAAGAAAAGATGAAGGTTCTTTTTAGACAGTGACCTCAGTCTTGCTATTGGTGGAGAAGGGCCGCGAGGGCTGGACATAGTGGGTGGGTGTCTGGCTGAAGACCTCCGGCAGCTTCTCCACGCTGAACTGGCGCTTGTTGGCATAGATCTGTCGGCGGACATCAGGGGGGTGGTGATGGCTGGGATCCCAGCCTCCCTTGAAGGCAGGGCTGGCCACCAGTGGGTGGGCGTTGGTTTTCACCACTTTGGCCTTCTGCCCGGGTGTAGCCAAGCCAACCAAGGCGCAGCTGTCGTGCAGGGGAGGCACGTCGTTCTGATGCAGCCCCATGGGTGGGAAGGACAGAGGACCAGGCGGAGGCATGTCCACCATGGGAAACCGCTTGTAGAATTCTTCGGGTGCGCTCTCTGCAGGGGAAAACAAAGCAGAGGGCAGGAAGTCAGACAGACAGGGAACACACACGCCTGCCTGAGCTGCACAGGAGCCTTCCACCTCTCTGCCTGCCAGAATGGCTCTCCTCCATGCATGTCCTCACCTCTCCCCACCTGAGCTTCAGCTCTGCTGTGAGGGAAAGAACCTTAGCCATCTTAATCTCTGGCCTCTGCTCCATGAATGCAGCAGCTTCCCTTGCTCAGACTGACCCAGGTCCCTTTCCTTCACTGATGCCTGTGCTGAACCCCTACCCCTGAGCTAAGCTCTGCTCAAATTCAGCACACACGACACTTGCAGCCCCTGCCTCTCTCTCCAGGCCTGCAGAACAGCCAGAGCTGGGGGCTGTGCTGCTCTCCCTAACAGCAGCAATGGTGTCCCGTTTCCTTCCCTCTGGCCTTGGGGAAATCACAGTCAGGAGAGGGAGGAGCTGAAGCAAAGACAGAGGAAGCACCAGCTGGTGAAGCAGCCCTGTCCGGCACCTGGGCCCACGATGCAGTGGCAGCACATACCTACAGCCTTGAGCGTGGCATACTTGGTGTAGTCCGGAGCTTGGTGGGGCATGGTGCTCGTCATCTGCAGCCGGTTGCTGTGGGCATGTGGCAGCCCCATCTGGGAGGCGAGAGAGGTGCTGACCACAGCATTATTCAAGTGCATATTGTCTGGAAATGCAAAGAAAGATTCTGGGAGGGAAGTTTTAAGGGGTCAGAGAGTCAGAGTTTAAGGCCAGAGAGGACCATTAGATCATCTAACCTGTCCTCCTGTTCACCACAAGTCATTCCATTTCACCAGCTACCCCAGTACTGAGCCCAGGAACTTGTTCGTGGCTACAGCACAGCTTCCAGAGAGGCCTCCGGTATTGATCTAAAAGCAGCAAGAGCCTGAGAATTGACCACTTCCCTTGGTAGTTTGTCCCAATGGTTTCATCCCCCTCACTGATAAAAATCTGTGCCCTCATTTCAATCTGAATTTGTCTGGCTTCAGCGTCCAGCCATTGGTTCTTGTTACACCTTTCTCCACCACATTAAAGAGCCCATGTGTTCTCCCTGTGAAGGTGCTTGTGCACTAACCAAGTTACATCTTCTTTTGGCGAGACTATGCAGACGGCACTTGTTAAGTGGCTCACTGCAAGACATCTCCTCCCACCTGTCAATCCTCAGTTGTTGCTCTTTTCTGCACCTTCTCCAACTTTTAAACATTCTTTTTAAACTGCCCACCCCAGAACTGGATGCAGTATGCCAGAGTCAGTCTCACCAGGGACATACACAGAGGTAAAATCATCCCACCTCGTTTATACACCAAAGGAGCATAATAGCCCTTATAGCCACAGTATTGCACCGGGAGATCACGTGGACTCTTCCTTTTGCGAGTCTCTGATTTCCAGGATAGCGTGGCTGGCCTGCCTTCCTTGGTTCTAGTTATATATATTTGCATTTAGTTGCATAAAAATGCATTTTAATGTTAACAAGCTCACCCTTCCCCCAACCTGGCCTCAGGTTTGGATATGCCCTTCCCCAATGCGTCCCCACAGTCTTCCCTGAGCTGTCAGACATCTGTGCTAAGAGCAAACATCACCACCTGCCTAGTGGGATTGGACACCTCGGAGGATTGATCAGGGAACCTTCCATGGCTGTGGCTCTGGTGGCACTCTATCCTCAGATCAGGAGAGGCCAAAAGCCCTTTGTAACCGACAGCTGTTTGGTGGCTGGTGTGAAGGACGAGTTCCCATTCCATTGGGACACCCACAGCCCTGACACGGCCATTCCCAGAAGAACTAACTGGCCCCCTCAGCAGAGAGACCAGTGGCTGAATGGGCCACAGGACATGACCCAGACCTCCCGTCACTCATAGCAACAGTCCCTTGGTGCCAGGCTTGGTGTGGGCCATGGGAGTGCAAAGCTAGGAGAGTGGCTGCCTGTGTACCTGTTAGACTTCAGTCTCCAGGCTCTTGGTTGGATGACATTCCCCAGAAGTAACTTCAGCTCAAAGAGTTTCAATGCAAATTCCCCTTCTCCCCTTTAATAAGCGTCACTGGCAAATGAAAGAGAAAACAGAGTCCTCCCCATCTTCCCTGGGCAGAGCAGAGCTGAACCAAACTTAAAGGCCATTGGATTAGAAGCCGATTTCCCTGTGTTACACAGCTGGGGACCGCAGTGGTACCAGTGACTCCTGGCCCCACCAATCCTCCCATTGCTACCACACAGAGGAGTGCCAAGGGGACAGAATGGGATAGCGATCAGCCCATCCTTCAGTGGAGGAGAAACACTTCCCCACACCCGCCCCGAAAGCAGATCCCCTGTGGGGACATCCCCCCTCCACATGCTAGATGACCTCACCTGTCACCATTCACCCGCACTGGGACTAGCTCCAGCTCTGAGGGGGAAATCCCTGCTCTAGAAGGATGAGATATAGAATGGATCCCACCCACCCCAGGTACACTCTGGCAGTGCCGGCCACTGACCTGCACCGTATTCTGCAGTGCTTTGCATAGCCTAGCTTTAAAGAACCCAAGTGAAGGGACTTTCCCCAGCACCACAGGACTGTTCCACCATCTAACACACCTCACAGCTAGGACAGTTTTCCTCCCTCCTCCATGCTCCTAGCTGCTAGTCTGGGTGCAGCTAGTAACCCCCCATCCTTGGGGGCTCCTGCAGCTTGTCCTAGCCGGCTGACTGCACTGTGCTCTGACCTGTGAGCTGCAAACATACACTGACTGCTGCCAGGGCAAATGTCACTTCCGATCTTTCAGTGAAGCAAGCAGGGGACTGTCAGCCTGGAGGGGGAGCCTCCCCGCAGAGGCAGCAGGGAGCGCACTGGAGAAGGAGCAGAAGGCACAAATGCGACTTATGCAAGCCTTGAAATCTGCCACCCCACGGCAGGGGCAGACACAGCCGCCACACATCCAAATCAGGGTTGTGTTCCCCTGCACCAGCTGTTATTGGTGGGTACTGTCCCAGAAC
This sequence comes from Gopherus flavomarginatus, assembly GCF_025201925.1. Taxonomy (NCBI): domain Eukaryota; kingdom Metazoa; phylum Chordata; order Testudines; family Testudinidae; genus Gopherus; species Gopherus flavomarginatus. The sequence goes on along the minus strand of NC_066617.1, from coordinate 96,540,632 downwards.
CAGCAGCGGAAGCATCAGGGCACCCAACTCTCCTGAGCCTCAACATACCCCTCACCGACAGCCTCTGCAACATCCATGAGAGCAGCAGCTACAGGGAGGGTGGAGAGAGGCACGACTCGCTTCCCAGGGACATGTTGACAAAAAGCAGTGACAGGGTCGCAAGTGGGAAATCCGGCCCCTTGAAGAGGAAGGAATTCCCCGTTTGAGAGCAGGGTTCTGGTGAATGAATTTCCAGGCACTGTATCCTCCCTGGGAACCCCTGATGCCAGCATGGTGCCCCCAGAACTTCTCATGACCAGTGCCCCATCATGCTGGGTTGACATTAGGAGAGGAGCTTAATGCCTGCCATACTCCCCATGACGAGCATTTTGGCCGGGGGCGCTATCTTGTCCTGGAGTCCACTGCGGGAGGTAGCGCCCCATGGGCGTCGGGCTGCCTTTCATGCTCTACTTTAAATAGAAAATAACAGAAACAAGGGAACAGATTCCCTCCCGTGCATGTTCTGCTACTGCCAGACACCTGCACCTCCATGTAAACTGCCCTGCTTGGTTTGCTCCACTTAGGACCCCCCCCAGCTCCCATCCTTCCACAGAAATGGAAGGAGCCCGGAAGACCCTCTGCTGCCCACACACCGGTCTCTTCCCAGCACAGCTGGGACTGTGAGGGGGATGGGAGGCGATGCTCTTACCTGTGCCATTTCTGGGGGAGCTCAGGGCAAGCCCGTCACCCATCTGGACCTGGATGCTGCCCACGTGACCGTCAGTCATGTGGTCCGAGGGGCCGTGGCCCGGCTGTTTCAGTAAGTCTGTGAGCGTTCTGGAGATGGCAGAAAGGAAAGCAGCAAAGCAGCGTCACATGAGAGGAGTCTCCACATCTCCCCGCCTCATGCACGTGTGACACAGACACTTGGTGCAGACATACTGTCACTCTGCCAATGCACCTCAGTTCAGACCCCAAGGGCAGGCCTACACTTCATATGCTGCATTGGTGCAGCTGCACTGCTGCAGCATTTTAGTGAAGATGGATCACACCGATGGAGGAGAGCTCTCCCGTCGGCATTGTTAAGCCACCTCCTGAGAGGCGGTAGCTGTGTTGGTGGGAGAAGCTGTCCTGCCATGATAGCGCTGTCTGCACCAGCACTCTAGGTTGGTGTAACTACGTCGCTCAAGGGGTTGATTAGTCACATTATATTGAAGTAATTCTGTAGTGTAGACCTCCTCACAGAAATCCTGGTTATTCCAGCCTAGGGCTCAATATAGCACTGCCAGTGCGCCTCCACTCTGCCCGTAGATTCCACTGCTATTCCAATGCTGGCCACTACATGGGTCTCCCAGTGCCTCTCACACAGCCGCTTTCCAGTCCTGCGCAATAATGGCCGAACAAACCAAAAGTCATGGTGGCCAAACACCAAACTCACCTGCCAACCGAAGTGGGATCTGAACTCTGTGCTAGCCAAGGATAGAAGGAAAGGCCAAGCCCCACCTAGCCACGCCCTCCCAGCATGCTCAGCCTTGTAGCATGATCCACTTACTCTTGAAAAGCATGACCACTGTGGGGCACTTGGTCAATATTACAAGGCAGGCCCCTGCCTCCTAGTAAATCATCAGTTGTTGCTAATGTTAAAGGGGGTGGGGTCGAGGGGGGCAGGAGAATGAACTAGTGAAATCTTTGTGTTCATCACACTGCCCTCTTCCACCTCATGCACATCCAGAAGCTGGAGAGACCCATTTGCATGACTAGATTAAAATAAAGAAAGACACGAGGCTTGGCCATGGTTATGGGCTTGGGGATACAATACCTAAAGGGTGTAAAAGCAGCGAGGGAAAGGAATTATTCCAAGTGAACAGAAGGTGTATAACTAGGTGTAATGGGGTGAAACAGAGGCAAAAAACTCAGGCTGAATAACAGGAGAGGTTTCCCAAGAGCTAGAACTACCAAAGTGTGGAATTGTCTGCTGAGGGAAGCAATGGAAACCCCAGGGCTTGAGTCATTTCAAACAAAAGTGGAGAAAGCCCTGCAGAAGAGACTGTAGGGAAAGATCCGGCATCAGCAGGGATGTGGATGAGCCAGATGTGACCTTTCTTGGCTGTTCTGTCCATTTTTAATCATCCTTTTATTAATAATGACATTAAAGAACATTACATAAGCATCATTTATTTAACATTCATGTCTGAAGACATCCCAGAAATTCCATGGTGCACGGAAGCTCCCAGAGCAACGTATACGCTCAGAAACCAGAACAGCGAGGGACAACAAGTTCCAGGATCAGATACCCATGGTGCTATTTGCATGAAAATTAGCATAAAACCCAAACCTATCCTGCCAGGAAAGACCAAGCAAGGAGCGTCCAGATAGATTTTTTTCTGCCTCCAATCCTTATGATCGTTCTCCTCCCCCTGCCCCCACTTTCCTTCTGAACACAGATTCACTGCTTTTACTCCATATTTATCACATATTCCACTGCGAATGCTTCTGTCGCAGCCTGGCCCTGTCCACCCGTCTGGACAGACACCAGTCTCTTGGGAGTGGACCCAACCACTGGATCCCACAAGCTCCTAAGCCAATCAGGTCTGGGCAGAGCCTGATCATTGGTCCTAGCTCTGGGATTCTCAGCCTCACTCCCAGGTATCTGTCTGTGACCCTGTGTGCCTAGGGCAGCCCTCACTGGAAATGCCAAGGTCAGGACAGGCTGCAAAAGGGAGAGCAGATACTCCCAAGACTGGTGGGTAACACTGAAGTTAAACTCCACAGCCAGTCACAAATGGTGCTTCTGCTCCACACACTGGTTATCAAGAAGCAAAAAGATAAATCTCACAGCCCCTTTTATTTCATTCCAGTTCTTTGGCTCCCAGTCAGCACATACGTCCAATAAAGTGAGAAATTATTTTAAACTTGGCTCATGTATACAAAATGTTCTTCTGACCCCAAAGGGTCAGTCGCGTTACCAGGTCAGTATGAGTTTGGATCTTACCCAAAATACCATGCTGTCAGCCAGTCCTTAAGCATCTAAAACTAAAGGCTTATTATAAATGTAAGCAGAGTCAGGATGAGCTCTACCCTGACACCTGGTGGTGAATTATGGGAAGTGTGGAAAGAATTTCAGAAAGCATGGAATCTCTGGCATTTGTATGGGCACACCCAGCATAGCCCAAGGCAGCCTGGGATGGTTATTTTGACAGCTCTGGGATCTCCAATTTCTTTGTTATTGGGGCAGGATAAATAAAGTGTTGCCACCTGATTATGTGAATGAGGAACTACGAAACTGCTTTATGACAGAGATGTCTCAATATAAATTAAGTGACACTTGCTAGACGAGGGACATGGGTTCCAAAACCCAGTGAAGGGAGAGAGGTTGGGGACTGGTCTGTGTACCTGATGGTATGGGCCCCTTTTGAGGGTCTGGAACACCAATTTCACATCCTCCTCTCTCCGCTGTTAAAAAGTAGAGCTAGTTCTGATTCCATTAGGAGTCCATCTAAAGGCTGCTGAGCTGAATTCGTGTTGGACCAATGGTGCACCACCACTGGAGCTCCCCTACTATGAGCTGAAATCACTAAGAGTTGAAATTACTAAAGAGCTGGAATTAACTGAGCTGAGAGCACTAAGTGCTGTGCTAACTAGTGGGGGAGCCTGAGGACCGGTCACTAAGTGGCTGGTGGATTGGAGCAGTTTGCAGCATGTTGGAGCAGCCCATGGAACAGTGAGCGGAGTGGAGCGGTTTGTGGGGATGGCTGGAGTGGCAGCACAGCTGGTGAGGTGGAGCTGGTCGTGGTGAAGGCTGCAGCAGAACTCCATGGAAAGGTGGAGCAGTTGGCCTTGGCCCATGTAAGGTGCCCCTTACCACTCTGTGTGGGCTCCACCACCCTGTGTGGGGTCCCCCCCATTTCCACCCAGGCTGAGGGGGTGTAAAACTCTACAGATAAACTTTTGAACTCTGGGGTGGCACTGACCAGAGACTTTTGGGTTGTTGGACTTTGGGGTGATTGGACTTAAGGCCCTAAGGGGGAAAGGACATTGCCAAATGTACTTGGAGGTGGGTTTTTGCTTATGGTTTGTGTTATAATCCTGTTTGTGGTGTTTCTCCAATGTGATGCCGCATTATTTCCCTCCTTTATTAAAAGGATTTTGCTACACTCAGACTCTGTGCTTGCGAGAGGGGAAGTATTGCCTCCTAGAGATGCCCAGGGGAGTGGTATGTAAGCATCCCAGGTCACCGGGTGGGGGCTCGAGCCGGTTATGCATTGTGTTATTGAAACAAACCCCCTGGATACTGAATCCGGCCCTGGTTGCTGCCAACTCAGAGGGGCAGAAGGGTTACATAAAGAAAAAAGAAAGAATAAGTAGCGAGATGTTAAATGGTAAAACAGACACATACAAACAAAGATTCAAAGTCCATATATCTGTTTCTTAGCAGTATTGGTGAGTTTGCTGGCTTGAATGTCCCTCTGGACACATCCACAGCTTTGTTCAGAGCTTCCTGTGTAGGAAGGTTACTCCAGAGGTAAGAAACAGGAATGAAGACAAGAGGCAGGACTGAAGACAAAATGGAGAAGATGAAGCTGCCTTTTATAGTCTTTTACCAGGCCACTTGTATTTCCTTTGTTTCGAACACAAGCTGCCCAGCACATGGCCTGTCTACAGGCACACCTCTGCATGTCTTGCAGAATCCCATGGTGTATCTCTGACCCTTTCAATGGGTTCATTGTGCAGCTGATGTCCCTTGATGGTCCATCAAGCAGACTAGGCAGTGCTAATGCCAATCTGTTTGGGGGTGTCATCCAGATGTACAGCACGAGTTTGAAATACAGATACTCCCTACATATCTATAACTCATAATAAAAAGGTGTTACAAACATATAAACAAAATTAGCATACAGTAACTACTCACTTAAAGTCATCCCGGTTAATGTTGTTTCATTGTTACGTTGCTGATCAATTAGGGAACATGCTTGGTTAAAGTTCTGCAATGCTCCCTTCTAACGTCGTTTGGCAGCCGCCTGCTTTGTCCACTGCTTGCAGGGAGAGCAGACCGGTGGAGCTAGCTGGTGGGGGCTTGGAACCAGGGTGGAGCCCCCTATCAGCTCTCCACCCCACTAAGTTCCCTGTGCAGCAGCTGCCCAGCAGGCTACCAAATGCAGCTGTCCCTCCCCCCACTGCCATGTGCTGCTCCTGGCCTCTGCCTTGGAGTTGCTCCCCGAGACTCCTGCTTGCTGTGGCAGGGGAAGGAACAGGAGGGCTAATGTCAGGGTGCCCCCCTCTCCCCTGCACCCTGCTTACCCCATCTTCCATAGAGCAGGGGAGACACATGACAGAGGGAGCTTCCAGGCAGCAGAAGCTTTCAGGGTCAACATGGCAAGCAAGCAAGCAAAGCACTAAAGAGTTACAGAGCTTTGCAAAATAAGAGTTCTGAGACATATCAATACCGAGTCTGCTCTCCCCCTTTCTGTGAGGCCAAGATCTGGTCAGCATCTCAGGAGAGGCAGAGTGCTTTCTGCCTTCTCTCTCTCTCTCCAGCCTGGTCTCCTGGCATGTGGCAGTGGCCAGCCCCCCTCACAGAGATCATCCTCCTCAAATACCATCTCTGACCCCTTGTGCCCATGTTCGCAGGCTGAGAATCTCCAGCCCCTTCCCCTTCTGGGCAGTGAGCTTGTGTTCCATGTGGATGGCCAATAGTTGTCAGACAGAGCTGATTACTCTAGTTTTGTTTTGTGATGGCTTCTCAGTCACAGTCTTTCAGCAAGGCTCCTCCCGCACTGCTCCTTGGAAGGGCAGTGTGTGAGATGCAGCATAATAACCTGGCCCTGGACAAGGTGAGACCCGGGCTCGGCTCCTAAAACAAAAGGATATCCTACTCCAAAATGGAGGTTACCATCCAAAATGGAGTTTGCAATTTGATACAGACATAGCCTACTTTGTCATAGCTTCTATACACGGGTCATTCCTGTATCACGTTTAAGTGTGTCTTGGCATCTGGACAAAGAACTCAGACTCAGTACTGAAGTACATAACCATGAACTTTACATTAGTTTCCCCTGCACTACAAAGGAATTCTCACAGCTTTCACCAAACTTCTAAAGTCCTGGACTAGCATTCACAGTGCTGAATGTAAAACCAGAGATGGATTCTCTGAGGCCAGTCCCTTTGTCAGTTGTTCCAGATCCCAGTCTGGAATATAGAAGGGCTGTTCCAAGACCTTTATGTTTCACTCCGGCCCGTCAGCGGCTGGTGAACATCATAAGCTAACTCTAATAGTAGCCACTGGGGACAGTGCTTAGAAAGCAATTGCCATTGGGTGATCATCTTGCATCATTCTCTGAGAATTTGCACCAACTGAGATCTTGGACTTTTTGTTAATCTCAGAATATTTCAGTGCTAGTCTTTTGATGGCAACCTTTGTTTAATTCCCCAACAGTTTTCTTTTGACAGCCATTGCTGTACCATTCTGTATTAGTCTCCAAGAGCATTCTGCCTGTGACAAATGAGAGATAGTTTGCTTAGGTTGACTAACATGGCCACGAATCTCCATAAGTGCTCCTTGATTTGGGGTCTTTCTATTTGCACGATTGACTCCACTTTTCTTGGGTCTAGTCTTTGTTGCTGAGTCCATGTCCCACATAACTGCCCTCACTCAGCCTGACCTGGCATTTGTTCCTGTTTGATCTCTGGCATGCTGCAGGATTGGTTTCATTCTAAATCAGCAGGTCATCAACAATAATTACTTCCATCCCATCCAGATCCTCAAAGATCTAGGACAGGACACATTAGTACAGCTCAGGGGCTGAGGCAATCCCAAAAGGAAGTAGCTTTAGCCCGCTTCCTCCCCCTTCCCCACAAACCCAAGAGGGATGTTAAAGGCATCACAGAGTTTTGGTTTGATTTGTATTTTGGTGTGAGGATTTGAACTGGGTTTTCTTTTATAAGAACTGATTCACATTCCTCCCCACTCTGTGCCCCTCCACCAAAAATACTAATTTTTCACCTTTTTACAGCCATAGCTATGAGTCAGTTTCAGCAGGCTGGAAACTGGTGGGCTAGGCTTTTATCTTTTGTCTCTGGCAGTGGAAGGACATCTCTGTCACTGAAGACCATACTACCCAAGGCAACTGGCTTCTTCTTCCTTTATCAGCACTCAAACGGGCCTCTTGCATCAGCAAGTTCAATGTTATTTGACCTACATTTTCTTGGTCCTCTTTGTGAAGTCTGGTAATTCTTTACACACGACTTTCCCCCTTGAAATAAAAAGAACATCAATACCAGCAATCCAAAGCAACCTTACAATATCAAAACTGTGTAGACAGCTCTCAATGCGAATTGATGCTATAATAAAAACAGAGTGCAAAGACCAACAGTAAGCAGCAACCCTATAAACACAATGAAAGTTTGCAAAGCTTTATGTGCATAAGCAACCCTATAACAACAAACAAAGCTCACAGTCTCACACAAACCTCCCCCACTCCCAGCCAACACAAAGAATATACCAGGAACTGCTACAATAGCCAAGAGAACTCTTAAATAGGGACAATGTCACAAACACGTTAAAGTATCCAAAAATATTAGATTTCACCAACTTCCAGAGTCACTGTCTAGAGCAATGGTTCTCAGTCAGGGGCACATGTACGCCTGGGGATACACGCAGGTCTTCCTGGGGGTACTGCAACTCATCTAGAGATTTGCCTAGTTTTACAACAGGCTACATAAAAAACCCTAGTGAAGTCAGTACAAACTAACATTTCATACAGACAATGACTTTTTTATACCTCTCTGTATACTATACACTGAAATGTAAGTACAAGATTTATATTCCAGTTGATTTATTTTATAATTATATGGTAAAAATGAGAAAGTCAGCAATTGTCAGTAACAGTGTTGCTGTGTTCTTATATCTGATTTTGTAAGCAAGTCATTTTTAAGTGAGGTGAAACTTGGGGGTGCGCGAGACAAATCAGACTCGTGAAAGGGGCACAGTAGTCTGGAAGAGTTGAGCAGCACTGCACTAGAGCAACCCCACAACAAATCTATGTGTGCCGTGCACTGTTAGTGTAACACCGAGGGGGTCATTAGCAGCAGGGCTTGGGTTTGGAACCTCTGGAGCTTAATGCACAAGCCTCTACTGCTTGAGCTAAGACCCAGGGCTGTTGAGCTTGCTATGGGGTGGGCTATCAACCTTTATGTGGCCTAACCACCACTGAGTGGGCATATCTTACACTAGCAAAAAAACCTACAATAGGCCATTGTGAATAGCCCAAACAACCAACCAATGAGAGTATGCAAACATTCCTGAGAATCCCTCCAATGACAGACTGGTGTGAGCACCCCCAGAAACCCATGTGCACAAACCAGTGCTCAGAAAAAACCCTACAGAAACAAAAGCGTCGCAGCCTATCACTTAGCAACAGCCCTCTGACAACAAACTTTCACTGCCCAGTGTTCTTCAGCAAACCTGAAACAATAGCCAGGCACATGCAATGATAGAAACATGTTAGTAAAGATGGAGAGATCAAGCTGGGGAGTCAGAGCCTGACAATCCAACCAAGCTCCCAGGTCTGACTAACCCCCAGCTTTTGGATACTTTGGATCCAACCCCAACTGCAGTTGAGGCCCATCTCTGGAGGGACCCACTGGTAATTCTTTTCCAACCCATCAGCAAGAGGACTCAGAGCAGGGGGAAGGAGACAGTGTGGCCATCCAAGAAGCAGAGCAGCAAATTAGTGATAGTCACGGGTGACGTTGCCCAAAGCCAGGATGAATTCTTCACCTCTGCACTCAGAGGGAAGCTGAAGGTCTCAGGCTTGTGACTGGCAAGGAGGAGCAGGGAAACCAGTGAATCACTGAATGAGTAGAAATGTGGCTGCTCAGTGGGGGTGCTGCAGGGTACCTACCTCAGGGCTGAGTTGGGTTACTGCACTGGCCTCCCACACTGACGTTCAAATCATTAGCTAAAGCAACACGTGAGATTAGCTTGGGAGTCTCAGCTTAGTCTCCAGTGGAACGGTGTCAGCATGACTTAGATTGTAAGCTCTTTAGGGCAGGGACTGTCCTGCTCTGTTTGTACAGTACCTGGCACACTGGAGTTGTGGTCCATAACTGGGACTCCTAGGCACTGCCCCCAATACAGATAATAAAACAGCCATCATCACCACCACATATGGACCACAAAATTAATCAAGAATGGCAATCAATCGCTGAAAAGAGGCCCACTACAGAGTGGTAGGATATGTTGTCGGTCAAGATCAAGGTGCATTGGCTAGACTGGGCCTGGAATAGCAGGGGGTGCTGACAGTAAGGACTGAGGAGACCTGGCAAAGCAGTGGGAGGAGGAGTGGGTTTGGCCCTTGGACTGAAATAGGGGGTGAGGTAGGTCAGAATCATGATATTGGAGCGTTATGAATGCGTTGTTGCTGCTAGACTATTATTTGTATTCTGGTAGCAAATAGCGGCCTATTGTGATAATTGGGCCTGCAAATTTACCCTAATTATAAGCTCAACTGTAAAAAGTGTGTGAAAGTTCCTAAGATGTCACAATAACCTGTCCCAACACATGCTGATGGGGGAAAAGGTATGAAACGCAGACAGAATGACTGGTGTACACAGACACAATAGCGCTACGGAATTAGTCCAACCAGAAAGGCCTACTGATATAACTCAAGGACTGTGTTAAGATCATGCTTGGCAAACAAGAAAGTATGGGTCCAGAATTCAATTAACCAAAACTGGTGGGTAAAACATTCAGCCGAATTGGTGAACAAAGTAAGAGGGGGATGGGCTATTCCACCCATCACTCCCTTTTTGGGTCCTTAAAGAAAGAAATTTAGTGTGGAGAAATATAGAAAAACAAAACAGACAGAGGCTATTGGAGTGAGCTTCCCCATGATGGCTGCCACCACCATCATCTTGTGTGACTCTTAATCTTAATCTTCGTCCTAATCCTGAGAGATGAACTGACCAGACCAGGCCAGAGAGAGGGACCCAGATGACAATCACCACCTCTACTGGCTCCAACTGAATCCCAAATGCCACCTGAATAAAAAGGAATTGAACAATAGCAACGACAATAGCTCCAGCTCATCTCAACTAACTTCTTCTCTTTTCCCCAAAAAGGACAGTTATTATCATCTTTGACATCACCTCAGAGACTGTCGAACAAGGGTGAGGGTTTCCTTCTAAAAAATCTGTCTAGCCGAAGAGAAAGGGAACAAGGGATGCTGTTAAAATGAAAGCCTCACTTAATACTTTACATCTCGGATGCTTTCACTGTTTTTGTCCCTTTAATAAAAGGTTACGATTTTCATTAATGTGTTTTCCATGGTACTAAGCAAGTAGATATCTGTGCACACCAAACCATGAACCTTGTTTAACACTCTTTAATGTTAGACAAGAACTATGTTACATTAACACCTTTGGCCCATTTATTCTATCTGAATGGACACAAGAGGCCCTGCCCAAGATCAGGGCCCCATTGTGTAGACCACGTGTGGGCAAACTTTTTGGCCCGAGGGCCACATCTCGGTATGGAAATTGTATGGTGGGCCATGAATGCTCACAAATTTTGGGGTTGGGGTCCAGGAGGGGCTGAGAGCTCTGGCTGGGGCTGCGGGCTCTGGTGTGGGGCCAGAAATGAGGAGTTCAGGGTGCGGGAGGGGACTCTGGGTTGGGGTAGGGGATTGGAGGGCAGGGTGTGTGCGTGAGGGCTCTGGCTAGGGGTGCAGGCTCTGGAGTGGGGTTGGGGATGAGGGGTTGGGGGTGCAGAAGGGTGCTCCAGGCGGGGACCCAAGGGTTCGGAGGGTGAGAGGGGGATCAGGGCTGGGGCTGTGGCTCAGGGGTGCAGGCTTCAGGCAGTGCTTTCCTCAGGCAGCTCCTGGAAGCAGCGGCATGTCCTCCCTCTGGCTCCTAAGTCCGTAGACACCGCTCCTGCAGCTCCCACTGGCCACAGATCCCAACCAATGGGAGCTCTGGGGGTGGCGCTTGGGGTGAGGGCACTGCATGGAGCCCCCTGACTGCCCCTAAACATAGGAGCCAGAGTGGGGACATGCCGCTGCTTCTGGGAGCTGCACGGAGCTGCAGGACAGGCGCTTGGAGCAGCTGGTGACACTGCTCCCCAGTGGGAGCTCGAGGACCGGATTAAATTGGCTGGTGGGCCGGATGTGGCCCGCGGGCTGTAGTTTGCCCACTCCTGGTGTAGACACAGCACACTAGGTCCAACTGAGCTAGCAAGCTAAACACAGAAATACAGCTACAGCGGCCTGGGCTGTCTGCCCCGAGAAGTCCCACCTGGGACCCTAGGTACTTCCTAAGGCAGCTGCACTGTCCTGCCGCCTGTGACCACCCTTCTATTATTAGTGTACTAGTTTGATCAAAGCTAGTGCACATGTGACTAACTGGACTGGAAATGACACCTCCAGCCCGTAGAGCCAGAGGTACCCTCTGAGACAGTCCCTGCTCCAAAGAGTTTATAATCGAAGGACTGGCAAGGGAAGCAGATTTGCCCCAGGCCACATTGCTAATCAGTGGCGGAGCCAGGCCGAGGTCTCCTGAGTAGCATATCCACTGCCTCCCAATTCACGTGACCATCTCCCTACCAATCAGACAGGTCCCTTCCCTGAGGCAACGGTACTGCTGTGCTGCACGATAGGAAATATGCTATTAGGGCAGATCTAAGGAGACATGACGGATGTCAAAGAGCCATAACCTTGTCTAGCATTCTCAAGCTAGCCCATATAGGGGCAATGGCTCAGCAACCGCTGTGAAACAATGGGACTAGGATTCCTGCTAAGACTTTCAGCTACACCAGAATGCACTAGCCGCAGAGCACCTCTGCTCTGTTCTTTTCACTGGCTGTAGGGGCTCCTCACTCTCTAGGCAGGTTTCAGAGATTCCCTTAATCCAGAGGGAGCAAGTTGCCATGGCCTCGGTGTCGAAATGTGTCAGAGTCCTGACTCCTCTACTGACTCATTCAGGTAAGTGTTCAGCTTAGCCAGAAAGGATTAAAAAGCTCATTTTTGTCCCTTCCCACCGGGACCTTGCTCTGCACATCAAACAAATGAGCAAAATTCTACCCCCTTTGCCCAGCTCCCCAACGCCCTGGGTCTGTTCTCTCTGTAAATGCCAGGGGCTAAATTCACACCTGGAAATAGCAGGCTGCCCCTTTTGGCCTTTGGAAAGGAGCAGAGGGGCAATATTTGGTGCACCCATCCCACACTTAAGGAGAGAGACAGACAGACAGAAGCAGGAGGTGGAGAGAGATAAAGAGAAAGGGCCCAATCCTGCTCTCACCCCAGGGCCAGTGAGGCACCACCCTTACTCCTGAGGGCATTCTGTGCCAAAAAAATTAAAAATTCTGCACCAAAAAAATAAAAAATCTGCGCACTATATTTTAAAATTCTGCAAATTCTATTTATCAAATAAATATGGAGGCTCCAGCATGGTATTGGTGAGCACAGGCCACTTAGTGCACAGAGCTGGGGATCACTGTTTAGCTGCCCAGGGGAGGTGGGAGGGGGCTTGCAGAGTTTCCTTCAGCTGGGGCAGAAATCTGGGGGTGGGTCTGACCTGGCCCCAGATGCTGTGCAAGGGAAGAGGAAGTCTGATCCTCCCCAGCCCAGTTGGGACTAGCAGATGAGCCCAGTGCAGGGTAGGAGCCACCAGCTGGGTCTTCCCCAGTCCTGCCCCCTGCCCCACAGTGATTTACCTCTCTTCCTGGGCCCCCAGAACATACTGTTGGGGAGGGTCGCATGACAGTTCTTGTGGCTTCCCTTTGCATCCTTGTCAGAAAGTCATTTTTCTGTAGGGAAGCAAAGAAATCTGTGGGGGACATAAATTCTGCACATGTGCAGTGGCACCGAATTCCCTCAGGAGTAAACTCCTCCACTGAGGTCAGTGGAGTTCACAGCAGCATCAGCCTGGTGCATGCAAGAGGGAAAGGATCTTCTAATACAGCACTTTAGTTTGTGGTGTGACCACTCCAATCTTGTCACGCATATCCCCCAATAGCCATTCAGGCCCCCTTCCCCTGCAGCTTCCACCCTTCTCGTCTACTGCTTGGTTGCATTAGGACAGATTTAAGGAGGTAAGATGAAAAGGAACTCCCTTTAATGTGATGGGGCAGCTGCTGCTTAGGTTTCTGCTCTTGCAGGAGGCTACGATGCTGCTGTCCTTACTCTCAGCGAGCAGCACCAACACCGCTAAGAGAGCTCCTAGCAGAACAGGGGCTTAGCCCACAGGAGGCAAGGTAGCAGGCTTGGGGATATTGATTGGAAGCTGTTAGGGGCACGGGCTGTATTTACTTCCGGGGCAGGTGTGATGCCCTTCCTCACACCAGAGAGTACCTTGCTCCATTGGCTTCAGGGGACCACCAAGGTGCAGGAAGGTACAAGAGCAAATAAAGGCAGCACAATCGGTCCCTCTGTTTCTGTACAGCACCGAGCACATCTTGATCCTGACTGGGGTCCCTGGGCACTATCATAATGCAAATAAGGAAATAATACATCTCCCCCAGCCCTGTACTTCTCTGTCAGTTTGTTCTCTCCCCTGAGATCTAGGACTTTACATGTCCTAGTGTAACCCTTCTGCCCCTCTGAGTTGGCAGCAACAAGGGCCGGGTTCAGTATCCAGGGGTTCCGTTTCAGTAACACAATGCATAACCGGCTCGAGCCCCCACCCAGTGACCTGGGACACTCATATACCACACCCCCCTGGGCGCCTCTAGGAGGCAATACTTCCCCTCTCGCAAGCACGGAGTCTGAGTGTAGCAAAATCCTTTTAATAAAGGAAGGAATCAATGCGGCATCCCACTGGAGAAACACCACAAACAGGGTTATAACACAAACCATAAACAAAAAAAACCCACCTCCAAGTACGTTTGGCACTGTCCTTTTTCCCCTTAGGGTTTTAAGTCCAATCACCCCAAAGTCCAACAACCCAAAAGTCTCTGGTCAATGCCACCCCAGAGTTCGAGAGTTTATCTGTAGAGGTCCCTCCCCCCAGCCTGAGTAGAAAGGGGCACCTTACGTGGTCCGGGGCCAACTGCCCTGCCTCTCCATGGGTTCTGCTTCTGCCTTCTCCACGAACTGCTCCGCTTTACCAGCCGCTCCACTCTGCTCCTCCAGCCGTCCTCAGAAACTGCTCCGCTCCACCAGCTGCTCTGCTCCATGAGCTGCTCTGCAAACTGCTCGGCTCCGCTCGCTCTGTGGGCCGCTCCACCCGTCCCACAGCTACTCCGCTCTGCCAGCCGCGCTGCTGCCACCAGCTGTCCCGTGATTCGCTCCAGCCGTCCCCGCAACTGCTCCACTCTGCCAGCTGCTCTGTTCCACAGTATATCTTCAGGCTCCCCCACTAGTTAGCACAGTACTCAGTGCTCTCAGCTCAGTTATTTCAGCTCTTTAGTGATTTCCACTCTTAGTGATCTCAGCTCTTAGTGGGGGAGCCCCAGTGCTAGTGCACCATTAGCCCAAAGTGAATTCAGCTCAGTAACCTGTATTTAGATTCTTGAGGGAATAAAAAAATCAACTCTGACATTCCACAGTGAAGAGAGGAGGGGGTGCAACTGGTGCTTCTGGCTCCACAAGGAGACTGCACCACCAGGCACAGATACCTATCCCCAGCCTCTCTCAATTCACTGGGGTTTTGGAACCCATGTCCCTTGTCTAGCAAGTACCACCCAACTGAGGGTGAGTCATTGTCACCAAGCAGTCCCACAGCTCAGCAGTCTGGGATAGGGTAGGCGTGCCTATGCAAATACACTCTCTGACATTCTTTCCACCAGATGTCAGGGTAGAGCTTATCCTGACTCTGCTTACACTAGGACCAACCCTTTCCTCGTAGCCTGCAACTTCTCCTGCCCTGCTCCATTCTCCCCAGATCTTGCTGCAGTTTGGTTCTGCCTCCTAGGGCTTTGTCCCCACTCTGACTATGCTTTCAGTCGCAAGTGCCATCGCAGCTGAATCCACACCAAAGAAACACTCGCCCCAGACAGGCGTAGAGCAGCCCCACAGAGCCCCGAGCGGGGCTGACTTTTATAGTGTCAGTTGATCAAAAAAGCTTCTAGAAGCTTATGACAGCAGGACTAGGCCACAATTCACTTACTGACGGGTGGAACTTCTGCCATTGTGACAGGGACCACCCTGGAAGTGCTCCAGGAACCATTGCATCAATATGAAGTGAGCCTGACTGGCCGCCATGATGCACGGCCAGTACATACCGTAAAGGGTACAAGGTGCGACCAGCCACCCTTTGCGCCAGCTACACAAAGAAAACAGTGATGTTCCATCACCCTGTGTGTTTGTGGCGAGCGCGAGCACGAGCACGGACCCAGCCCACTGGAATCTGGGCCTGCTGCATGCAGATTGAGACCAGGCATCGGGACACCTGCCTGGCCATCTATGCAACCAGAGAGAGGAGGTTGGCCAATGGAGACTCCTGTGACTGTGGGGCTTGTTTCCGATCCTCTGTCCGTTCACGTATCCGGGCGGAGTTCCTCTGGGCGGCATCCACTGGCTCTCTTGACGCCTTCGAGGAGCAGTGGGCTCTGTCCGGGGTTGTCTGCTCGGTGTCCCCGTCAGGCTCCCTTCTTATGACCCTCTGACCGCACTCCTATCCCTGTTCTTTTATTAGTTGTCCCCCAGAATCAGTTGGGTTCTGAGGTCCTGTAGATCCTCCCCTGAGGCTGGCGGGGAGGGATCCTTTAGCATTGGGCCGGCTTCCGCCCACCCAGTTCCTGGAATCCAATAGGTACAGGTAGGTTATTTGTCATTCACAGATGTATAGAAAAAAAATGCACCCTCTTCAACATGTGGGATTTAAAGACTTCTGCTGCAGCTCTTCACCCAGAAGCCTGATTCTCCTCTCACCTGAGTGTCGATCACATGGCACTCCACTGGGCAACACCAGTGTAAAACAAGACCAGTTAAAGCAGGAGCCATGGGGAGCCTCCACCAATAGCCTGCAGGGGCTGTGGTGAGGGTGCACAGATATGCTGAGTGTGTTTCCGATCACATGCTGCCTGTTTTTACAGTGATTGCAGCCCACATCCTCTCCAGAAAAGGCTACCCACAACCTCTGCCAAGCATGAGCCATGTGATCGTTGTTGCAGTCAGTGGCACTGTCTTCTAGAATCTGGACTAGATGACCTCCTGAGGTCCCTTCCAACCTTGATATTCTATGATCTCTTCAGACCCATGGACTGTCCTCTGCTTTCCTCGAGCAGCACAGACCTCATTGTACCAGAGTCAGGACTCTGACACGTTTTGACACTGAGGCCATTGCTCCCTCTACATCAAGATATTTCTGAAACCAGCACAGACCCTGTGCTACCTCTGCACAGACACTTCTTGCATCCTCTCCTGGCCCAGGCAGCTTACGCATCCATTGTTATCTTCCCCCTCTGGTGCGGTCTTGTTAGAAGCCATCTGTCTGGGCACAGGTTACCAGCTTCGACACTTTTTGCTGCTGGGGCTGCTGGCCTGCATCACCAGGCTGCCTGGATTTGTCATGGTTGCATTATTGCTTCTGTGCACTTGCATATGTTGTGAGACACGCCCCACTCCTGCCTCTGCATGCTCATAAGTCTCCAGTGCATTTCAGTGGAGAATGCTGGCGCGTAACATCTCCTCCCTGCTATTAGCACTGTATAAGTGCAGTTTTCCCCTTTCCAGGACATTTTGTGTCAAAAGAAACTATCAGGCTCATAGACAGTATATTTCATAATAAACTGGATAGAGCATACCTGTGCCACTGCCCTCTGCTGGAGAGTGTCAGAACTCCTCAAGTATGTGTCATAGAGCCTATGTTGCTAACAGAGAGAGTCTTTTAGCTCACGTGGTAGAAGCCAGAGGATGCAAGTTCTGCACCTGCTTTTGCTGTGAAGTTCAGAAAGGCCATGCGTGCTCAACACAGCAACAGCCATTCAGTGCTCTGGTAGGTGGCCAGAGATTAGCTACCATACTCCATACAGAGAATGGGCTGGTGTGGGGTCCTACTTTTGTCACATGGAAGAAGTGCAAAGGCATGCAAGAAAAACCTGCCTTTTCCCACTCCATATGGTCATGTCCAAAAATACGCAGCTTCTGGGGAAGAGATCTGTTCAGTAATGACCCACATATTTCAAAGTACAGTCCCATGTGATTGGAACGTATGTTTATGGGGAGCTAGACTCTGAGGGGGAGCAGAATACATTATCATCTTGGTTAAACAGGGACCACTGTGACTTGCACTAGCAAAGGGAAAAAAAACGAACGCTCAGATCTGGCACCACAGAATCCAGGCTACAAGGAAAAAACAGGTTTCCTCTGGTTAACACAATCTGCCAAGAGGACAGCTCACATGTTAACCCCTGATGGCAAGAAATGCAGGAGAATAAATGGAACCCAACCACACATGTCCTGAAGAAAGATCTGATGGTTCTCATTATTGGCCTAAGAAGATGTGATTCCCAACAGTGGGCTAAGCTTTTGGGGTACTGGTTTATCTGCATATCACTGTTAGGCACTACCAGTTTCATGGAAAGGCTCTCTCTCTCTTCCTGTTACCCACACACATGAAATGGGAAATTACCCCCCCTCCCTGACATCATATGACTAAACACAGCCCCAGGCATGGCCAGGACCAGACGAGGGAAAAGCACATGTTGCTGAGATTCCAACAGCTGGATCTGGCAGCCAACAGCTCCTTGGGCTCTCGCTGATGAGGTTGGTAGGGCACCAATTGAGTCTTAGTTCAAGCGTGTAGGTAGGCATTGCTGGGAGGGAGCTCACATTGCTGGCCAGATAGGAACTATAGCTAATGGCCACCAGACAATACTTTCCCTCCCCTCCTTTCTCATTGGTTTCTCTTGGAGAGAGCAGGGTTAGAACATCCCCCTTGCTCACACAACACATTCTTCATACCCCACCCCAGCCCCACCAAACTCTCCCATCACAGAAAAGGCAACAGGTCTTCTCGGTACACCCCAGCAGAGCTGAGAGAGGTGTGTTATGACAGGAGTCATCTCAGCATCCCTGGGGATGTAGCGTCCTTCCTCCAGTTGTCCCAGCCAGGAAAACAAGCGTGTGCATACGCGCACACATGCACTCTTGGACACGTGCACACCGCAAGAGTGCAGAGAGCTCCTCCCAGGAGCAGGCTAGTGGCAGAGGAGTTGGAGCGGAGGGAGACTGGAGGAGTTTGTATCGATTCGGTAGACCCGCCAGGCAAACGAGGAACAGGAAGGAGGTGGAAGGGATGGGGGCAGACAGAGAGACAAAGAGGACTAGGCTTCATCTCATAGATAGATTGAGACTTAATTGAACCTGGATTCACCAAAATGTTGGGCCTCCTAGTCCTGCCTGCTCCCAGATGGACACTTGACTTCTTCCTTAGCCCTCTGCCAGTCAGGCAGCCCCCAGCTCAGCAGGCAGCCGGCTACTAGCGATCACTGTGCATGGCACTGCTGTTTGCTATTCTCCTGGAAGAGTGAGTCCCCATGGAGCATGGGGCTGAATCTTGCCTTCATCTGTTCCTGTCATTGCCTCCTCAGCGCTCTCATTCCTCCTCCCCTATCCCAGCCCTGAGTGGCAGCTGCCTTTCAAGGGATTCTGTAATCACCCTGCCACCCACCCCAGCCTTCTCCTCTACACCCGCTGCTTGGCTGAGTCAGCCCTTGGGGGGGCGGAGCTTTCATGCCAGTGACTGGAAGGAGGTGGGGCTTCTCCCAGTGCTGACTCAGTGGCTGCCAGCAACGGGAGAGCAGAGGCTGCTACCCATTTGGACACCAAACGCAGGGCATTTAGCTGCTACAAAATTGTGTAACAAAGCAAGGGGGACGGGTGCTAAGGCCCCAGACATTTCAGGGGATGTAGATATTTTGAGATGCTCTCCTGATCATTATCTGTCCTGGGCAGGCATTTCCTTAGGCGCTGCCTTTTTAATAGACTCCCTAACACAGCCCCATATAACGGAGTCGTCACCAGATCTAACCCCTGGCCGACAATCCGCAAACTAAAACATGCCCCTCACAGATTAGAAACTCACCCAGGTGCTTGATGGAATCATGTCTATGCTCTGCCCCCTTTGTCCCCTCTCCCATTCCCCTCTGTCTATGCCTTTCCCCATCCCTCTTGTCCCTATTGTCTGCTCCCCCTTTGCTTTAGATCATCCAACTTCCTTACTTCTGCACAAGTGCTGTGTTCTGCGACCAAGGGATCTCTGGTGCTGCTGATCAGGAGGGAGATGACCTGGCAGAGCTGTGGTTGCCATCAGTCAGGGTAGGGGAAGGCTGGGCTAACAGGAGGTGCTGGAGATGAGGAGTCACGGGCACTGGCAGGGCTACATGTGGAGCCTCCATGGCTGGCTTAGAAGGGGCAGCTCGGGGGCAGCACTGAGGTGCATTGGCAGAACTCTGCATGGGAACCTTGCACCCTGCCTGGCTCCACTGGCTCTTTTTAGCACCTCACTGTGGAGCATAAAACTTGCTGAAAAAAATAAATCAGCCTCAGAGAGAAGCTGCTGCAAAAAAAGTAAAAGCAACAAATCTGTGTCGATTGTGCTGCTGCTGCTGCCCTTCCTCCCCACTGCCAACAGCCCTCCGTCCTGACCCCCAGCACTGCCAACGACCCTCCACTCCCAACCCCTCAGCACTGCTAATCCCCCCCAACCCTGACCCCCCAGCACTGACAACATCCCTCCATCTTGACCCCCAGCACTGCCAATGACCCTCCACTCCCTGCCCCCCAGCACTGCTAAATCCACCTGCCCTGACCTCCAGCACTGCCAACGCCCTCCGTTCTGACCCCCAGCACTGCCAATACCCTCCAATCCCGGCCTCCCAGCACTGCCACTGCCCCCCAACCCTGACCCCCAGCACCCGGCACTTCCCTCCCAGCCCCCCAGCACCACCAACGCCCTCCATTCCATCCCCCAGCACTGCCAACGCCCCCCCCCCCATCCTGACCTCCAGTACCTGGCACTCCACTCCCAGTCCTGCCCAGCACTGCCAACGCCCACCCACCCTGATCCCTAGCACCCAGCTACTCCACTCCCCACCTCCAGCACTGCGAACACCCCCCCACCCTGACCCCCAGTACCCAGCTATTCCACTCCCAGCCCCCCAGCACTGCCAGCGTGTCCACTCCCAGCACCCCAGCACTGCCAGCACCCCTCCATCCTGACCCCCATCACCCAGCTACTCCAGTGCTAGCCCCCCACCAAGTGCCGCACCAATGCCACTCCATCCTGGCATAAAGCATGCATTTTTATTGCAGGCCCTTTGCCAATGTGCCTCACCTCTGTCTGGCACCACTCCATGGTGTTCCAGCTGGGGGGGCCCTCTGCTGCCCTTGGAGCAACAGTCCCCATCAGCTGTGTGACAGCCCCTAGGAGACAATGTCAACACATAGGGCTTTGTCTACCAGGACCTAGGACAAAACCCCAACCAAACTCACCACGCTGGTGACCAAAGCCAGAGCCGAGATATATGAATAGCAAGAGGTTACATTACTGATTTCTTTTTCATAACAAAGTGCTGTACAGAATGAATGTTGGGGATCACTCACACGGCCAGGAAATGCAACCGTCTCTGGGGTAGAATGCCATGGCTATGCTCACCCAGCAGAACAACCAGCCACGCCATAGGCTGGGTAAATTAGGATAATTCTTTCCTTTGAAATGTGAGAAGGAATTTGGGAGGTGCAGCGCAGTTACCTAGGGTGGATTTGACTAAGATGCCAGTTTTAACCCCCATTCTCTGGCAAAAAGTGCTGTGGGGCCTTTAAAGACCACATGCCTGCTCCTCAGGATGGTTTACATTAAAGCCAGTGGAGGATCCGGCCCCCACGAGGGGGCAAGGTCGCATTTTCAGGCTTCCCCTGAGAGACGGCACCGATTCCATGATCCTAGCGTGGGACAGTTCAGAGTGCGGCGTCAGGGGACCGCTCCAAATGGCACAATACACCTGCTTTGTATCAGGTGCCCTGTGGCCAGCGATGGGCACTTGGTATAGCCCCAATCTGTGGCATCACAACATGCCAGCCAGCCCTAGAGACCTGGAGCACGGAAGTCAGGACTTTCCTAAGGAGTTTGCCTCTGGAGTCACTCTCCTTGGCTGCAGTTCGTTAGCGGCTCTCTCCCCACCTCTCACTCAACAGGGGTCAGTGGAGCAGTTGGTTGAAGGCACAAGGCTGAGCGAGTTCCCCCAGGCCATGCGAGCTGGACTTTCTGGCAGCCCCAGTGAGTCTGTCAGTGGGCGACACACTCTCGCCTTAAATCTGTCCCCCCCACCAAAGCACCATGGCACCTTGTTGGCTGCCCCCACCCCCCCAAGCTCCACTAGTGTCATGAGTCAGGTAATGTCTCATGTTCTCCTGTCCTGCCACAGCAGGAAGCTATGGGGAGGGCAGGCCATGGCATTTTAAGAAGCTGGCATCTCAGGTGCCACTGCCTCCCTGCACCTGCCTACACACACACACGCGCTGCTTTCATCATGGACAAGCCCCTGAACCATCCCCCGCCCTGACAGAAAACTGATAACAACTGAACGTGCTTGAAAGGACGTAGGGCCTCTGGGGGCCATTGATGGGGCAGAGTGGCGTGGCTGGGGGTGACATACCTCTGCCCCGATCTGGGACTGAACCTTCTCAGAGTGCTGCGGGGGGTGAGGGGAGTGAGACGTTTCGGGAGTGGGAGAGGGAGGCTGAGTGCAGAGAGCTAATAAAAAAGGAAGCGTATTTGTGTGTGTGTGTGTAGCGGGGACGGGTCGGGGGGACACGCAGAGGCGGTGCTAGCCCATTGGGGGCCCTAAGAAGAATATTTTGGGGGGCCCCCCCGGAACACATAATAAAAAGTGAATTGTCCCCCCGCAAGCTGCTTGGGGCCCTAAGCAATTCCTTAGTCGGCTTCTGGGAACACAACAAGAAGAACATTTATCTGAAGTGAAGAACTGACATATTAAGAGAGCGCGCACCAGAGAAGAAAGGAGAGAGCAGGCGGCACACAGGGAGAGAGGGAGAGAGGGAGGGACAGACAGCAATACAGAGACGATGAGAGAGTGAGAGAGAAGGAAAGAGGGAGAAAGCGGGTGCGGGGGTGGTGGTTGGGATCCTGTAACCTTCCTCGTCTCTGTTACTCTCTCACTGCTGGGAAGTTCAGCCCCTCGGACTTGCAGGGGTTGAGCACAGTCCCAGCAGTGCCATCCTGATCCCTCGTACCCCCACCCATCCCTTCAGCTGTCTGCCTACTCCCTCCTGGCACCCATATGGTAGCAAAACCACCCCGCTGGAGAGAGGAGAAGCCCTGGCTGAACTTTCTGCCCACAGCATGATCAAAACCAGCCTGGACAATGATGCGGTTCTCTGACAACCTGCTGGCAAGGAGGGGTGAGGGTCATATGGTAAACATACAGACATGTGCACGACGTACATACACACACACACCCTTTGACAGGACAGAAACTAATGAAGCTGCTCAGCGAGGTCTCTCTCAAAGCAGGATGCTGCAGGAAAGCTAAGACGTTCATTGTAAGTAATCGTCCTGTATAGAATCTAACTCTGAAATGCCCCCAAACAGATGGCAAAACTATGAGCCTTACATTCAGAATCACAGAAATCAGGGCTGGAGAAGACCGGTTAGAGTAGGACATGTCTTGTCCATCCCCTGAGGACTGTTCCCAGGATCTGACCAGTCCATTGTTAAATGACCCAAGTGATGGGGCTTCCATCCCCTCACCCCCTTTGGGGGACTATTCCATATCCCAGCAGGCCTCACTGGTAGGAGAGGGTTCCTGATCTCCAGCCTAAATTTCCCATTGCTCAGCTTCACCCAACAGCTCTGATTTCTACCCCCTCAACTCATTCCTCTCCTGCCTTGGTGTTTCAGACACCTGGATCCCCCATAAATTCTCTTCTCAGGGTCCAGAGCCACATCAAGGAGGGTTTGAGGGGTGGCAGGTCACTGTGGAGATCTGGGGTTGGACTGAGTCTTGCCCTCTGGAAGGGAAGGTGAAAATGCAGCCAAGAGTGAAGTCTGGAAGTATCATCTATCTGCTGTGGAGGGAGACAGAAGGAGCTGGGACAGAGACAGAGAGGAAAGGAAGGAGTAAGTCCCTTTTACCTGGACATGGTCATCTCCGTCGGGGGGCTCCGTGATTTCTCCAGGCCCAACTTGGTGAAGATGCCCACCAGCACCATGATGGCCACCACGCCACAGATGATATATACAATCATGTTGGTCTTGTCTCTGGTAGGATCCTCAGGGGTCTCATCCACCCGGGCCGGTGGCTGGCCTGTGTTGACCCAGTTGGGGGTGTCGTAATTGGAGCATCCACTTTGGTCCAGCCGCCCGTGCTTGAACTGGCAGCAAAAGCGGTACCCACAGGTCCCACAGCAGTACTGGTAGATCCCTGAGTTGCAATTGAATGGAGGGTCCCATTGCCCCATGACATCGTAGTAACCACGGCACCTGTCCCCACCTGGCACAGCCTCAGTGGGAGCCACCACGGTGTCCTCCAAGGTGGGAGCCCAGCTGGTGTTACCATGACTCTCCACCTGTCCCTCCAGCTCAGGATCCTGGGTGCTGGGCGCTCTGGTCCAAACCTGCCCTGGGTCCCACAGAACCAGGCAACAGACTCCGAAGATGTAACCCCGCTCCATCCATGCGCCACTCCCGCTTGCCATCGCAGTCGCCTCGTCAATGGGGATGGAGGCTGGGTAGCGCCTCGCCCGCCTCCTCAGGGGAGAAAAGCCCCTCTCCTCCGGAGACACAGCCAGGAGGGTGTTCAAAAATTCCCAGCCAGATGCTAGGACACAAGCCGTATCACTCCGTCAGCTGGCGGGAAAAGACGAGTCACCCTCGCCTCACTAAATGGCTCCCCCCAGCAAACCCCACAACTAGAATGAGCCACAGGCTGAGCCAAGGGCTTAGGGTGGGGTGTGGGGCAGGGGAAGGAAAAAAAAGGAGAAGAGGAAAATACTAAAGATAACAACAACAGTATGTGGAGTGTCAGCCTGGCATCAGGGCAACCTCTGAAATTCCTAGCGAGAGCCTGGGTGCAAGGAGGCAGGAGCTGCAGACCCCCCTCTGCTTCTCGTCCTTCAGGAGTGAATTTTGTATCTTTGTAGTGTCAGTCGAAAGGCTGCCCTGGAAACAGTGAGGGCTGTTCCCATCTCGGGGGCTCGAAGCTGGGAGAGGATCCTGGAGGCAGCCAGTGCAGCTCTGTCTCTCTCCCCCTTCCTCGGAGACACTGAGCTTTCTGAAAAAAACAACACACACACACACACAACCTTCACACCAGAGAGGGAGGGAGCGAGGGAGGGAGGGAGCAACTGAGAGAGCGGGAGGGAGACCAAGGAAGGGGAAAGAAGGCGAAATAGTCCTTATTCCTTCCTAAACCGAGTGGGCTCCTGTGCCACAATTGTCTGACAGTTACCAAAGGAAACCAGGGAAGAACCTTAGCCAAGTCCTCTAGCTGCACATCTACTGTCCTCCGTGCAGAGCCTTGGCTGGCAGCCAGAGCTAGGCTGTCACCAGGCCAGAGGGGATACAAGAGGACACTAGCGGCTCCTTGTCGACTGTAGCCACAGGCACTGGTGCACAAGTGGCATGAATAAGAGAGACACCCACAAACACACACCTGTCAAGGGAGGGATTGAAAGCGCCTGGACCTCTGCAGGACTACCCCCCGCTACACACACACACACTGCAGGGTTACCCCCCCCTACACACACACACACACACACACACACACACACACACACACACACACACACACACACACCCACACACTCTCTCTCTCTCTCTCTGCAGGGCTACCCTGCCCCTCCCCCCACACACACTCCCTCCTCTGGCAAAGCACTACCACCCTGTAAAAGCCCACTGCAGTGAGAGCCCCAGCCCTGCAGTAACCTGGTTTCAGGCCAGTATGTCTGGGCCCATGACTGCAGTGCATTTCCTAAGGCGATACCCATGCACCTGAAATTAGACCTTCCAACCATGTGGGCGGGTGCGGGAGGAGGGCACTGCTCTGAGGAGCTTGGAAGGCTAATATATGACACCGTTTATAAGAATAACCCTCTAGCGCGAGCTTTTGAGGCTTCAACTTGGGCAAAGCTCCCTATTGACTTCAGTGGGGAGTTTTGCCAGCGGGAGGACTGCAGGGTCAACATATCCCCCCAGCCTTGCCCATACAACAGGCCCTCAAACAGGAGTGCATGACATTAGGTTCCCAAGTCCAGATGTAGGCACCTAGATAAATGTGCTGCTTGCCATGAGTTCTGAGCACCCAATGAAGTGCTGAGTTCAGTGGGAGCTGCCGGGCGTTTCGAAAGCCAGGTCCCTTCTTTCGGAATCTATGTCCATACTGAGTCACCAAAGTAGAGGCCCTTGGTTTTGAAAATCTTGGCCCTAGTTAATGGGCCAAGGTGTCTGCGCTGGCTCCAGAGGTTGAGCATGTGGCATGTGGCATGGAGCCATCTGCCTCTACATGGTTCCAGTCCAGACTCAGGTGGCTGATGACCAAATGCCCTTTATTGGACGCTCTGTCAGCTCTCACATGGTGCCCACCACTCTGGGCTGAACACCTTCCAGCAACACATAAAGCAAATATATTAGCCTCTGGTGCAATGTGCACAAGCACCCCACACACCACCATGGATACCTGCAAGGAGCTCAAGTCACACATCCCAGCGTGAACAGCAAGGACAAGGAGGAGATGGAAGAGGACAATGGGGGCTGTGCAACCTGGGGGTGGTAATCCAGCTAGGTCACTTGCCAGGACCTGTTTAGGATGGCACTGCAGGCCAGTCAGTCCTGGCAGCTGAGCACAGGTGAGCCCGATGCAGGAGAAGGAGCCCGATGTAAGTGTGTAAATGTATTTCCCATTGCAGCGATGTACTGATGGCGCCCGTGACCTAGCAGGACACAGCTATGGACTTTTCAGGCACTTACTCATATTAGGAACGATGGAGAGAGGTGGCGTTGGCTGCTTCTCATTCCCCAGTACAGTGAGGTGGGGGCACGAGGAGCAGCTCATGCACACAGGGATGTCCCCTGAATCCTCCTGATAGATCTCCATGAAACTTCCCTGGAGCTACTCTGCAATCCCCTCCCGAAGGTTTCTAGGGACGGCAGCCTTATTTCTTCCTCTGCAGTAGGACATGTTCCCAAGCCGGTCACTTTGGCAGGCACCATTGCAGAGCACAGACTAGCAGCATACAGGCCTGGGCAGCTTTGGGACGCCTGCAGCAGCTGTGCTCTCTGTGCCTTTGTCACCATCAGGCGTGAGATAGCAGCTAAAACCATGACCATCTGTGGAAAATGGTGCCCATATTCAGTGCAGGGCCCTATATTCACAGTTTCATGCAACGGCGCAGTTCCCTCATTTTCCTCACCCTTGACAGGCCATTCTCACCATGGCTGGTGTTGTGAGTGGCACCATGCACAAGCACTCAGAAGCAGAACAACAATAAGCACGCCTTGTTTCAAATGGGGGACTGAGAAAAGGGAGTTCTCAGTCTTAACTTTCACTTTCCATTGTGACTATACTGACAATGGTACCTCTGGGTGTGGTATCTGCAGCTGCTGCTGTTGCGGCCTTGAGGGGTTCCCCCGCCACACCCGTGGAACGCCTGAGCCAGATGAGAAGAAAGAAGAGGACTCAGGATGATATGTTCACTAATGTCCTGCAAACCAGTGCTGCATCAGGCTATGAGCAAAGGGCCTGGAGGGTGAACACTGAAGACAGCTTGGAGAAGGAAAGAGCACACAGGAGAAAGGTCCAGGAGTCCCAGCAGGAAGAGGAGAGAGAGATGCACCAGGACATAATGAGGCTTCTTCAGCAACAAACACAGATGCTGCAGACTCTTGCAGACCTCCAGGTTCACCTCCCTTTGGTCCATGGGGAACTCCATTACAGCTAGGGTTGCCAACAGTCCTGTATTACAAGGGATGTCCCTTATGTAACCCTTCTGCCAGTTGAGGTCAGCAGCAACAAGGGTTGGGTTCAATATCTAGGAGTTCCTTTTCAACAGTGCAACAAAGAACTATCTGGAGCCCCACCCACTGACCTGGGACAATCACATATTATCCCTTGGGCACCTCTAGAAGCAACACTTGCCCTCTCACAAGCACAGAGTCTGAGCCTAGAAAAGAAATGTAATAAAAAGGGGGAAAGTAACTCAGCATTAACTTGGGAAAACGCTGCACGCAGGATTCATAAGCATTAAACTATGAACAAAACCTGCACCCTAGAGCATGTTGGGCAGTGTCCTTTTGCCTCAGGTTCTTAAGTCCAAAAACCAAAAATTCCTTTAACATGCCTCTCTCTTCTCTCTCCAATGTGCCCCACTCACAGTGGTTGTTCTTGGTCAGTGAAGACTCAGAATTCAGAGGTGGATCTATGCAAGTTCACCTCTCACTCTGGTAGCGGTGAGGAAGGAAAGAAAGCATCTTACTTGCTCCATTGTCCAGATACACATACCCATCCTCACCCTTTCTCAACTCTAACAGAGAGTTTGGCACCCCTGTCCCCCAGCTAGCGAATGCAGTTCAGTTGAGGGTGAACCCTTCAATCAGGGCATGCTAAGCACAATTCTGCCCACCTCTTGGTTCACACAACAAGGATAATGACCCTTTATTACCCCTGCCCCCAATAAGAAAGTTGACTTGTGATCCAACAACCCCATCATGCTGAGCACCCAGGCAGGGTGAGTGTGTCCATGTAAACAAGGTTGGCTCTTGAAGTCTTCTTCCCCAGCTCATCACTAGATGTCAGGGGAGAGCTCATTCAAACCCTGCTTACACTTATTTAAATAGAAAATTGCCTGTCGTACAGGATGTCTTTTAGCCCATATTTCAACGTGTTAAACACAGTCTTATTATGCAAAGCCAGTTTTATTATTACCTCACTTTCCAATTATATAAACTTTGTAAAATTAGACAATTTAGAATTGGTCCCATGATTTGCTGACCCAATGTACCTGTAGTGCAAAGGTTCACAAACTGTGGGGTACGGCCTCATGGGGGTGGGGGAGTTAATAAGGTTATCAGGAGGGCATCAAGACCTGATGAGGCCATGCTGAAAGGCTGGAGTCCGGAGGGGGGGGGGGGGTCTGTCCAGCAGGGGAAGCGAACAGAGCTCTGTGCAGGTGGTTTCAGCTGCAAGGACCAGGCTCCCTGCCTGCCTCACTCCCCCACTGCTGCAGCAGACACCAACCAGCACTTATGCTCCTCTGCTAGGGATGTTGGCAGAGACTTTGCTAGCAGAGAATGGAAAGTTATACCCCAGGAGTGCTGACCCCCCTGCCAGACACAGTCCCTTCCTGTCCCTGGCCCTTCAGTGCAGTTCCAGGGCACACGACCCCATCCACTTGCTCTGCCAGATGAAGCCTGCACAGGGAAAGCAGATGGGGCCATGCTCAAGAGCTGGAGTCAGCAGGGCGCCCTGTCCAGCAGGGGACCAATACTCAGGGGTGAATCTTTCCACTCCTCGCCCTGCCCTACCCCTGCAGTGCTGCCCTGTTCACTTCCAGAGCTGAGTCCCGGCAGCCAAGACTGCTGCAGGGAGCGGAAGGTTTCCTCAGCTGCCCCATGATTAGTGCTCCCCATCCTTTGTGACATTGGGAGCCCCCCTGGGTGCAGGGTACTCCTCCTCCATGCTAAGAAAACAATCCTATATATTTTTGAAATACAGTGATGGCAACCCTATTTCCAGCACCTCCCTAGCCCCTCTCAACATTCCACATGGCATCAGGGTCCACATCCCTAGCCCTCCCACTCCGGGGTGCGGGGACATTAGAGGACAACCTCAGCTTTATATACACTGACCTGTGAAAGCCACAGTTGCTGTCTGTGTAGCTAAAATGGAAAGGCATGTTCTTTCCCCTAGTTAAGTTCTGTTTCATTCTTTCATTAAGTTTTTAGTGTATTTGCTTTTAAAGTGCACAGATTTTAATTTGCTCTGGTTTTGTTGCTCAATAAAATTCTATTATTTGGAAAATAATTCATCTTTATTAGTTCACAACATAGGCTGCAGAGCGCCTAGCAGTTTGGAAAGCACCCACTTACTTGCTGTTGTATAGTGCGACGACTCGTAGGATCAGTGAAGAACGGTGTAATAATCATAAACGTACAGCAAGC
Organism: Gopherus flavomarginatus; assembly: GCF_025201925.1. NCBI lineage: Eukaryota > Metazoa > Chordata > Testudines > Testudinidae > Gopherus > Gopherus flavomarginatus. The sequence goes on along the minus strand of NC_066617.1, from coordinate 96,511,541 downwards.
ACCACACAATTAATAGGTGCATTGTCAGTGTTATATTCAGAGATGTACACCAAGCACTGCGCAATTTCTAACAGGTTCTGAAACAGCACGGCCACGTAGAGCACAGTACATCACAATGCATCACTGCAGCTCATTGTTAAAGTGCTCTTTCAAAGCCTCCTTGATCCACTGAGCTCTTCTAATAGCCCCTGTGTTCAAACACAGCAGACAGCTGCTCCACCTGCACCCCGGCAGCAACTTTGCTTCACAGCTATAGCCATTGGGACGTTTTTTTCCTCTGAGATCCACTCTTGTGAGTAAACAATGCCAGCATCCCTTCACACTACCAAAAAGCACATTCAACTGTCATTGTACACCTGTTGAGCTGGTTGGTGAATCTTTCTTTGGTGCAGTTGAGGTGGCTTCATGAGCCAAGGAGCAAGGGGTAGGCTGGGTCCCTCAGGATCACTACTGGCATTTCAACGTCATGAGTGGTAATCCATTGGTTGAGAAAGATCCCTGCTTGTAGCTTTCTGAACAGTCCTGTGTTTTGAAAGATGTGAGTGTTATGCACCTTCCCTGATGAGCCAACACTGATGTCAGTGAAGTATCCCTGATGATCCACCGACACTGGCATAACCACAGGAAAGCAGACCTTTCTGTTGACATACCATGTGGCAAGGTGGCCTAGTGCCAAAATAGGGATATGCATGCTGCTTGTTGTACCACCGCAGTTCCATTGCCACAAATCCAGCCTCTGTGTCCTGCACATTGATGAGACCCACAGTCCTGCATAGCAGGACATAATTAATAGCCCTACACACTTGCATTACAATGGTCCCCCCATTTCTCAGGCCCAGAAATGGCACTCCACCCTCTGCAGCTGCTCCGTGAACACCACCAACAACCGTGAACTGGTTCTCGCTGTGTCCCCCAGCCATCTGTTCTCCATGAAACCACCATGTTCCCTGCTGATTTGGTTCTCTTCTTGCAGCTCTGCAGATATTGGAGGATTGTGCATCCTGTGCTTGCAGAACTTAAAATAGTGCAGAGCTGTGCAGGCTCCATGCTTCTGTCAGAGATGGCGAGCAGTGAAGAGCGCCACACAGGTTAACAGGATTTTTTTTTAAAAAAGGTGCAAAAATGATGGGCTATAGCTGATGTTATGGGATGAAGACAGTTGCATCCTGGGAAGTTGACCCCTTGCTCCCAGACACCCCTGCACGACTCATTTCTGCCCCACTATGCGCTGCCAAAACTTCCCAAAAGCCAGTGCACTGGATGGTGGCAGGTTGCACACTGGGATCCCTACCCATGATGCACTGCACTGTGCATTGACACGAGCACTCCTGGTGAGTACCTGCAGCACTGATGGAAGGAGCCAAATATGCACGCTCACAAGCGAAATACTAACTGTGGTGGCTTTATACTGACATAATTTGCATTGGCAAGAGTTTGTAGTATAGACATGGCATTAGTTTCTCAGGGCAGGGACTGTCTCTTACCAAGTTTTACAGCGCCCAGCACAATGGAGCCCCCAGAGCCTCCAGGCACTACTGTAACATACATACTAATAATAACAACAACAGAGAAACAAACCATTGAACGGGCCATAGAGATTTAACCCCCTCCTAGAGGTGGCTCCTTATTACAGGATGACTGGTCCTTTTAAGAGGGAGCAGGATCCAGTGCACCTGTGACTGATTACCTACTGTCCAACTGGGCTTCAGATAAAGACACTGCAGTGTCTAGCGGGGGGGGTGGGGGTGGGGGCGCTGTCACCAGATCACAAGAGGTCAGGGGCTAATTTTTTTGACCCCTGAAGAAGATGGCACCTCTAGCAGCCCCTGCAAGTGCTATTCAGGAACACTGGTTCATGGCTGACTGACCCTGCAGACAGAGTGCCCCTTACTGAGTCACCCACATCACTTCCTGCAGCACCCTTAGTTCTCCCATCGAAGTACTGACAAGGGCCAACGTTGCTTGTTAGAACTGAGAGGATTACAGCCCAAGTTACAACAAATTTCAGAAGCACTCAAACCCTTTAACCCAGGGGTCGGCAACCTTTCAGAAGTGCTGTGCCGAGTCTTCATTTATTCATTCTAATTTAAGGTTGTGTGTGCCGTTAATACATTTTAACCATTTTAGAAGGTCTCTTTCTATAAGTTTATAATATATAACTAAACTATTGTTGTATGTAAAATAAATAAGGTTTTCAAAATGTTTAAGAAGATTCATTTAAAATTAAATTAAAATGCAGATCCTCCCGGACCAGTGGCCAGGATCCAGGAAGTGTGAGTGCCGCTGAAAAATCAGCTCGTGTGCCGCCTTAGGTTGCCTACCCCTGCTTTAACCAGTCAGATCACCCAGGTCCCGCTGAAGCCCTGCCTGAGATCCGTTTTGCAAATTAACTCTACTCCCGCCACCTTCACAAAATGACAAAAAAATTACATGTAATATTATTAGCAGTTTCCAGATGGCACTATTGTGTTTAGCCTTACAAGGTCTGTTTAACCGAATGTAGAGGCAGTTAGATCTTGGAGACAAGCTTGTTGTTAGTTGTGATATATATAGTGCTTTCTAGAAGTTAGTCACCAGTAAAGTTTGTTCCCTGCCTGAGTGCCAACACGAATAATCTCTTAGGTGCGAGATGCTGCTCACAGTCGTGCATGAAGAAAAAAACATTCCAGGGCTTGGAAGGCCTGTGAGTGCAGAAGCAGCCTAAGAAAGGAATTGACCAAAGTTAGGGAGCTTACTGGAGTCTAGTTGCCCATGAGGAACCGGGAAAGAAAGAACCTTCCTGAGGGCTGGATGACATTCACACAGCAGGAAGCACTTGTCTTCAAGGGTCCCCTGAAGTCTAAAAGGGAGAAAAATGACCTGAGAGCACAGCAGACTGTATTTGATTCATATGTCCCACCTAAGCTAATCCAATTGTTTGCATGTTATACAAATACAAGGTCCAAGTAGACCCATAGATGAGCGTGTCACAGAATTAATGTTTCTATCTGGAGACTGTGCAGTCACTGACATGGATGCTCTGAAGCTGTGGTTGCTCAATATTATTGCTTCACATTCCACCTTCTTCTTCTTCAAAAAAAAAATGGATGTTTGAAATACCACATGCAAATATCTTCTACTTGTGTGTATTTATTTTAAATATTTCTGGGTTCTATAGCAACATAAGTTCTAAGGAACCCTAAAACATTGGCTTATAACATCCTTTTTAAACATTGCAGGTTTTTATCAATGCAGAGGTGTGGGTTTTTTTAAGTTAAGAGGGGCTCTGGGGGAATTACACAGAACTATGCGCGTTCGCCTCAGTAGCCCAAACGGTCTGGCTCAGGGCAAGCTGAAGGTAGGACTAGCAGAAAGCCAGCTGGATGCTGGAGAAGAGGACAGTGCCCATCTGCACAGCCACAGCGCACGGCACACTGCTTAATAAAACAATGCCAGTAGGGTTGGTGAGTGTTAGCCACCAGTATGGCTGAAAGCAACCAGGAAAGTGCATTTTGATTCTGGGGCTTTTTCTGGCTTGCTACAGTGCAAGCGACAAGTGTTTGTTTGAGACTGAAAGATGTTCACGTTCTTGGCATCCCACTTCCAACAAGCTCACATATTGCTGCTGTTTGGAACCCCTGCTCCAAAGTAGGTTGAGGCTGGTGTCAGCACAGAACCAGCTCCAAAGTCAGGGAACCACAACCAGAATCTGGCTTGTGCCCTAATGAGATGCCCAGCATGGTTCTGTGTTTACCAGAATGAAGCAACTAATCACCAGTTCAAGTGTACTGTGATATAAGTCAAAACGCGTCAAGTCTAGCTTTTACATCCAGCTTGGAGGGGCTGTGCTACTGCATGAAGGAAAGCCGGTGGTTCGTGCATTCAAGACTCTCACTTGCATGCAAATAAAGTGCACAGACTGAAAAAGCAGCTTGTGCAGTTGTCTTGTCTGAGTCCTTTTACGAATAGGTGCACAGGAGAGGCATTACAGTGGACTCTGGCCATAAGCATTAGAGGCCTTCATGCTAATAATTCCTCATTTGTGTTAGCCAGCGTATATATTATACATATAACTTGCACAACAAGTTAAGCATATGATGTGAATATTGTAGGTATTGGGCAGTTCTGCCAACTGAATTGTGTTGTTTTTCCCACAATGCTGTTCACTCTTGTTCACTAGTATATCCCACAATGCCTTGGAACAGGAAAACTCAACAGTTGGCATAAGCCGATAGGAAAATGGTCAAAGATCAATTTAATATTCTGCCCCAATAAAAGCTGGGGCAGTACCTTCGCAGACCAGTACCTGGAACACTAGAATTGAAAACAATAAGAATGGTACAGAACAAGTTAAGAAACTGGTACAAACTAAGGGGTTGGATCTTAGAAAACACTTCATACATCACCTAATTTGTAAGCAATTGCCTTGTAAATGCAAGTGGTTCTGGGGGCATATCTCCGAAGCACACCTACTGTGTGAGGCGAACATGCTGAGATATGAGGATTGCTGCCCAAAAGGAGGGGTATATAGGTCTCCCTTTTATATTGTGCTAGTTTGTCTTAGACAAGAAGTTGGCTAACTTTAGTTACTTGCAGAGTCCTGTGGCACCTTATAGACTATCAGATGTATTGGAGCATGAGCTTTCGTGGGTGAATACCCACTTCGTCGGATGCATGGAACTGGGAACTGTATCTGACGAAGTGGGAATTCACCCATGAAAGCTCATGCTCCAATATGTCTGTTAGTCTATAAGGTGCCATAGGACCCTTTGCTGCTTTTACAGCTCCAGACTAACACGGCTACCCCTCTGATACTTTAGTTATTTGGTCTCTTGAATATTTTTCATAACAAACCACAGGTATAGTCGACTAACTTTCTAAACAACATAATCAATATGGGGCTGCACCACCAAGGCTATAAAAGAGTGATGTTGTACCTGCGGAAATACGATCCTGTGGTTAAACACAGGCTAGAGGAAGCTATACCAATCGCTGACACTGTAAGAAGATCCTTTGTGGCAGGGCATAACAATATGGAGGAGTCATTCGAGGCCTTAGTCCTTTTAGTCACAGCTGGTTAACCCTAGTCAGACAAGAAAATCAACCAAACTAAGGGCTGCAGCTAAGTAAGAGCTTCAGTGAACTGCATTGCTGGAAACAATCGTCGTTGACCAGCCAAAAGAGAAGTGTGTGTTGCCAGCACCAGCATAAGATCATGAAGCAAAGTGGCTGGGAATTACCACTATCAACAGACAGATGAGAGGGCAGGGACCTGCCACAGGGGCCATTCGCCCCCTTCCCAAGGAATAAGCAGAGTCACCTCCTCACTCCCCTGACAGGGAGACACTGGCACAAGCCAGCATTCCGATACTGTGGGCCAGGTTGTGAGGTTTTTATTTCCATTTCTTTCTTCCCCTGCTCTCTCCAACTGCAGCTGCATCAGTTCCTGTGGGCTGGGCTGGAAGGAAGGCCAGTGCTGTGGGTGAGCCATGTGGGGCGTGAGGGGGGAGCATTACAGCAGAGGGGGAGGTGGTTAGTAAAGCGAGGAGAAATTGCAGCTAGCCCGCTCTGAACTTCTGTCAAGTTCACTGATTTGTTGTTTGTCTGTTGCCTTCCTTTTGTCTTTCTACCACCTTTCGTCTGTTTCTGTTTGTATTGTCTTTTGTGACTGGAAGTTCTTCAGGCTGTGGACTGTCTTTGTGCAGCACCTACCACAATGGGGCCCTGATCTCAGTTGGGGCCGCGAGGTGCTACAAAAAATAATAGTGATGCATTTAAAACATTGCATGAGGAACTAACGGTTGGGGATGAGAGGCTCTTTAAAGGTGAAAGACTTGTGGTGCCAGGAGTTGGGCCATCCACTGGGGACACGTGAGAGTGGAGAAGTGCATAGTCACATGTATCGTGGCACGAATGCACAAATCAAACAGTGCTTTCAAGCTAGCAAGTTTGCCTCCAGCATCACACGTCAAATTTGAAGGAGCTCCTAATCCAGGACATACCATCCTGACCGTGATTAAAGGGGGCAGCAGATCTTTCCCCACTGGACAGTGAAAACTAGGTGGTGGTAGTGAACTATTGAAGTTCTGACTTTGAACTAGAAAGACTGAGAAACAAAACCCTCCCCAATGATTGCCAAGCACAGAAGCCCCTTTGCCTGGCAAGGAATATCTGCGGAGTTGCTATCAGATGGGCCCTGCCTTGCCCCACTCATGAGAATTCCAACAGCTTGCTCATAGTCATGATTTTTGTCAAAGTTCCCAATAGTCACAATCCAATGGGCAAATAGAAACAACAGCACATACTGCAAACTGCTTACTGGGTACAGATAAAATACTGCTTTCTGGGACAGATAGAACAGAGCCAAGGAGCCCAATGCTTTGCTCTGCTGGAGTTATGGAGCACACCGACTGATGGCAAGGGATCTTCTGCCAAACACCTAATCTGCTTTGTCAGTGAAAACCAGAAGTCTCAGTCCAGATAAAGCTCAGGAAAAGCTGAAGGCTAGAGAAGCCTGACAGACAGATAGAACACTAGGAACTTCAGAGCCATACCTCTTCTCCAGGAAGGAAAGAGAGGATGCACGTGCAGAACCCTGATGGTCAGTGGCAGCCGGCACTGTCAAAGCCCATCTGGTAACAACGGACAGAGGAGGAATTTAACTTTAACCCAGTTGGCTCTAATTTTTATTCAAGAAGGTCTCTGTTCAGCCCACAAGGCAGATTTGTTCTCCAGGAGGACTTCACACTACCTCTGACAGTGCTTGAAGTTTCGTTGCCACAAACCAAACTTTTGGTTGCCGCCTAAAAGACATGGACAATCATTTTACCTGTGATGGCTGTATAGCAAAAGCACCTGGGAAATCCAACTCTATCGACATCTGGGACAGAGTTAACCTCTGAATAATGAAATTTGAAGTCAAATAGTGTTCTGAAGGTAGACTTGGGTACAATGCTTTTTTAAATATTAAAATGTGGTGTTCAGCAAAGGTGAAGTCTATGATAATAGTAAACTTGATAAATTTTCTTTTTCTTCTCTCAGAAGCATTGGGAGTCACCTGACGGTACTATTATAGTCTTACAAGATCCATTTAATGGATGGCATAGTGTGAAGGCTGATTCCCCATTCTGGTGCTTTGAGTGCAGAAAGTGGGGCCCCGCAAGAGTTCTAAAAATTAACACTGGCCACTCCGGGCTTGTATTAAACTCCCAAGGTTACAGCTTCTCTCTGACCTTGGATGGGTAGATGCTGCCACCACCCAAGTGCAAAGCCCCCTTTGAGAACCCAGGAAGGCACACATGGGAATTCCTTCCTGTGGGGTACCTTCAAGCCGTTTCAACCCCCCTCCGGGGAAGAGCTGAGAAAGAAAACAAAGGAAATCAGCTGTTGTCACCAGCTAATTAAACAATGTGCACAAACCTCTTAGGACACCAAATCCAATCCTGCTCTTAAAAAAGGTAAATTTTATTAAAAACAAAAGAAAGAAAAAAATCTGGAATTTAGGCTTTTTTCTAGATTAAAAAAAAACACTTACAAGGATTAAGAATCAAGATAGCTCTCTTGAGGTCCAGTTTAAAGGTTACAAGCAAAACAAACGCACCTGGGGTTAGCACAGAGGCAATCACAAGCCATAAAGAATTAAAAGAGACAAACCTAATCGCAGCTTCCTAGACATTTCCTGATCTACTTACATATCTGGGGTTCCAAATGTATAGTTTCTAGGTATGATTTGATTATTTTTCATACCTGGCGCAGGCTCTTACAGCATAGTTCCAGTTCTGTCGCTGCTCTCCAGGAGAACAATACAGACAGACAAAAGGGGAGTCTTGTTTCAATTTTAAAAAGTTCTAGCCTTCCCATTGGCTCTTTTGGCCAGGTGCCCACTCACTTCCTTTTACCTTTGCATCACAGCGATACTTTTTAACCCTTTACACATAAAGCAAGTAGAGACAGCTACTGAGAGGAATTTATAGCTAACTGGCTGGCTGAGTGTCCATAAAAGGGAGCCCCTGCCCTTCTTTTTAGAAACTGTGATGCACTTGGATTTTTTCTCTCTCTAATTTGTGCTCCGCATCTACATTCCTGGTCATGCCAAAGGGAACATCTGTGCCATGTGTAAGTGTAAGTGCAAGTCAGAGTTGCACCAGAGTAAGACTGGTGTAAAGAAAGAGAGGTGTTTCCTGCTTTTGGCTCCATACCAGAGGAATGACCTTTGCACCAGTGGTGATTTTCCAAGTCAGACTTAAAATGTAGCTTTTTCCTAGTTACCCTGGATTCATTCGTGTTATTTATATTACAGTGGTGCATCAAGGCCAAGATCAGGGCCCCTTTCTGCTAGGTGCTCCACAAACACGTAGGAAGAGAGAGCCCTTGTCGTAAAGAACTTATGAACTAGGTCGACAGGACAGATGAAGGAAGTATTAGCAGCCACACTGGCCAGCTGCAGCCTGGAGAGTTAGGTGACTTGTCCAAGGTCGCACAGGAAGTCTGTGGCAGAAGCAGGAATCACACCTAGTTCTCCCAAGACTCACTCCATTGACTTAACCGCAAGGCCATTATTCCTCTTGCTGGATTTGGGGTTCTGGTTGTGGAGGCGCCTTGATATAGGATTTCTAAACCCATATGTTAATGAGATGAAATACAGAAACTGAGGTTCATTTAACAGTAAGATTACAATTTTAAATACCCCAAAGTCAGGAAATGCAAGATTTAAAGTTCCCAGAGGAGGCCAGATTCTGATCTCTTAGTTACAGCCACAGAAAATCCCCTCAAACCAGTGGAGTTATTCTGGATTTACACTGCTGGATCTGAGATCAGAATCTAACCCAGTAACCTTAAATCCACATGGCAAATGTAGGAACCCAGTCTTGCCCGCAGATACATCTGTGCAGCTCCTGCTGAAGTCATTCGCAGCTGCTTGAGACCACCAGACTGGGCTTGTGGCATATTAAGTTTACATTTCACAGTATTATTTATAATCCCAAATATTCCAAAGGGCCCATGTTCATTGATAGTGTCCAGGATTACACTAGCATATGTTAAGCGCGCCAGGTGAGAGTGCCTGGAGAGCATACCCCGCATGCAGCCACAAGTCACTGGTCATGCAAGTGTGGCAGACGCACCTCTGGTCACTAGAGGGGAAGCAGGGGTGGCCTAGTCGGAACAGGGGAGTGAGATAAATGCACATAGGTGCACGATCTTGGGTACTGACCTTTATGCTTAGATGGCAGAGGCATCACAGCGCCTAGGGGCGACTCGCAGCATGGCTAAGTTATGCTGCTCCCCCACGTTTCCTGTGCAAGTGTCTCAGTGCTCAGACACAAGCAGACAGGTTCCCAGTCTCCTGCATTCCTTCTGAGGGCTGCTGGAATCCATGCCCCGCAGAGTCCTGGCAAGGTCTCCATGGCATCATTCTTTTCCTGGAGGAAGTGGCGTCCCAAACTTATCCCCTTACGTTGAAGAGTCTGAGAAGACTTTGGATCAAATATAAAGATAAACAGTAACAAAAGCCCCCTTTTGTTCAGTGCTATATGAGCGTCTAGCAGGGAGAGAGGTAGGGGTGTGTGTGTGTGTGTGTGTGTGTGTGTGTGTGTGTGTGTGTGTGTGTGTGTGTGTGTGTGTGTGTGTGTGTGTCAGGAATATATGGTGCAGCAGAAATAACTCCATTGTGGGCTCCATGGAGCAATAGCAGCACAAAGCCACACCTACTCAGCTCACTCAGGCACTGCTGGGCTAACCGTGCTCTCTGTCACAGGTGTAAATCCCAAGTGACCCGACAAAAGCCAGGGGAGTGACTGGAGTAGACAGCAGCGTAGCTGACAGCAGGGTTTAGCCAGGACCGGTGCTAGAGTTTTTCCTGCCCTAGGCGCACGGCCATTTCACTGCCCCATGCGCCGCTCCCACGGCGCCGGTGGAGCTGCCGCTGGCATTTCTGCGGAGGGTCCGTTGGTCCAGGGCTCCGGTGGAGCTGCCACAGCCGTGCCTGCGGGAGGTCCACCGGAGCTGCGCGGGACCAGCCGACCTTCCACAGGCATGCCTGCGGCAGCTGTACCGGAGTCGCGGACCAACGGACCCTCCACAGGCACAGCTGCGGCAGGTCCACCGGAGCCGCCTGCCGCCCCCCTCCAGGCAAAATGCTGCCCCCCGAAAATGCTGGCGCCCCAGGCGATTGCCTAGTTCGCCTCAGTGGAAGCGCCGGCGCTGGGTTTAGCCCCGTTAATGTGATTCCTTGGATCAGGAGATAGCACTTTACACCAAAGGGTCTGGAAATGTCACGCAGGGCACAATGCAAAATGGCTTTTCAGTCCCACCCAACAGAACTAGCTTTCAGAAAATGTGAAGACAGGAAGAGGCTTAGACTGGCCATCACTTCACCTGAGCCATAGCTGCCAAGCAGATGCTGTAATGTCCTGACACTGCCTCCACAAATGCCCCACCCACCTCAATTGAAGGCCCTGAGCTGGCCCTTATTGCTGGGGTATCTGAGCCCCTCACAACACCCCTGTGAAGCAGGGGGTGCTAGTAACTCTGTTGCACAGAATGACTTGCCCAAGGTGAGGTCACACAGGAAGCCTGTGTCAAAGCAGGGACTTGAATCCATGTCCCCAGCTAACCCCTGCACTAGCTGATGCCCTGCACAGCAATGCAGCACAGACTCTGGCTTCTTTGGGTCCCATCGTGAGTGGTGCAATGCTCTCACATCCCCAAGGAGTGTAAAATGGACAACTGCTGAGGTCCTTACTGATTCTGGGAGGTGCTGAGCATCTGGCGTGAAGGGCTGAACTGAGGCTTAATTCTGCTCCCATTGAAGTCAATGGGAGCAGAACCAGGGCCTTCAATGGGACTTGAGACCACTCAGCCCCTCATGGGATCGCATCCTCATTTCCAGTGCAGACAGAATGCCTCAGGCAGTCAAACTGCTACCGCGCCCATTTCTGCAGAGGAGTTGCCATTGCTCAGCTGCCCACCTGACCCACAGCCTGGGCTCCAAAGGATGACACAGCCAGACTCATGTGCATTTGGGTGTGCAAGGGGCTGCTGTCCCCCCTACCACTGCCGGACGGATCAGCCAGCGGCAGTGGGGAAGCCAGTTGCTGGAGCTCTGCCAATAAGATATCTTTTCTGGAGGTAGGAAGAGGAGTCTGTTCTCCATTCCCCTCCCAACACAAAAATCCTAGCTCCAAGCACCAGAGCTCCTGAAAAAGACCAAGTGTTAAAACACTCCTGTGAATGACGGTAGCTGGAGCTGTTAAGAAATGCTGAATAATTCAGGGCAAGAGACCTCCAAAGGAGAGAGCACAAGGAGGAAGCGAATAACAGTGCCCCACCTCAGAGTCTCAGGGGCCTGGGGGAAGGCTGCTGAAGGTACACTGGAGCCCACACAAGAGAGGGCCAGGCAGGGGCCAGGCTAGCCTTGCCTCTCCCTCAGAGCACCTGTGCAATTCCTAGTCAGGATGGTGGAATTCAGCACTTACCCAGGTGGGAAAATGCCCAGACAGAACCGAGGAGACCTCCCGTGTTTCTGCAGTCAGGGCTGGCTCCAGGCCACAGAGCGCCAAGCGCTTGCTTGGGGCGGCATGCCGCAGGGGGCGCTCTGCTGGTTGCTGGGAGGGCAGCAGGCGGCTCTAGTGGAGCTGCCGCAGGCGTGGCTGCGGACGGTCCGCTGGTCCCACGGCTTCGGTGGGCCTCCCGCAGACACGCCTGTGGCAGCTCCACCAGAGCTGTAGGACCAGCTAACCGTCCACAGAAATGCCTGCGGGAGGTCCACCAGAGCCGCGGGATCGGTGAGCGGCAGGGCGTGCCGCCGTGCTTGGGGCGGCGAAATTGCTAGAGCCGGCCCTGCCTGCAGTCCTTCCGTTTCCCTGCCTTCCAACCCCTGCTCCGTTGCCACTCAATGACGCCACATTGGCCTGTGCTTGTTACGTCTTTCAGGTGCAGCAGGGCCAGGCTAGGCCCAAGGATCCCCAGGGCAGTGCAGGATTGTCATGGTGTAATTCCCCACTCTGAATCTTTGCGTCCAAAAGATGGGGTACCAGCATTAATTCCTCTAAGCTTAATTACCAACTTAGAACCTGTAGCTCTGCCACCAGCCAGGAATTCCAGTGCCTGGTACACTCTGGTCCCCCCAAAACCTTGCCCGGGGACCCCCAAGACCCAAACCCTCTGGATCTTAACACAAGGAAAGTAAACCCTTTCCCTCACTGTTGCCTCTCCCAGGCTTCCCCTCCCTGGGTTACCCTGGAAGATCACTGTGATTCAAACTCCTTGAATCTTAAAACAGAGAGGAAAATTCACCTTTTCCCCTCCTTCTGTCTCCCCCTCCCAGACTCTCCCTGAGAGAGAAAGTAATCCTAACACAGAGAGAAAATAATCTTTCTCTCCCCCTTCCCTCCTTTCTCCCCACCAGTTCCCTGGTGGATCCAGACCCCATCCCCTGGGGTCTCACACACCAGAATAAAAAAAACAATCAGGTTCTTAAACAAGAAACTTTTAATTAAAGAAAAAAAAACAGTAAAAATTATCTTTGTAAATTTTAAAAATGGAATAGGTACAGGGTCTGTCAGCTATAGACACTGGGAATACCCTCCTAGCCTAAGTATATAAGTACAAATTAAAATATTTTCAGCAAAATACCAAGCTGATCTCCTTTCAGCCAAATACACATTTGAACTCCTTCCAACCAAATACATATTTGCAAATAAAGAAAACAACCATAAGCCTATCTCGCTTTATCTACCTAGTACTCACTATTCTGAACTTAGAGCCTGTATTGGAAAGATTGGAGAGAAACCTGGTTGCACGTCTGATCCATCTGAGCCCCCAGAGTGAACAACAACCAAAAACTAACAGCACACACAAAAACTTCCCTCCCTCAAGATTTGAAAGTATCCTGTTCTCTGATTGGTACTCTGGTCAGGTGACAGCCAGGTTCACTGTTCTTGTTAACCCTTTCCAGGGAAAAGAGATATGAAGCACTTTTGTTCTATTAACTCTTAGGCCATGGCTACAATGGCGCTTTACAGCGCTGCAACTTTCGCGCTCAGGGGTGTGAAAAAACACCCCCCTGAGCGCTGCAAGATACAGCGCTGTAAAGCGTCAGTGTAATCAGGGCGGCAGCACTGGGAGCGCGGCTCCCAGCGCTGCACGCCACACCCGTAAAGGATGTGGTTTACATGTAGCGCTGGGAGAGCTCTCTCCCAGCGCTGGCGCTCCGACCACACTCACACTTCAAAGCGCTGCCTCGGCAGCTCTTTGAAATGTCAAGTGTAACCATACCCTTACTTATCTGTTTATGACAAGGATGGTCCAATAGAGGATGTTCTCCTCTCTGCATCAATAGTGAGTCAGTGCCCCAGTGTTGTGCTGCGGGAAGGAACATCTTCCAGAGGAACCCTATAACCAAGGTCTTGTCCGCTTGTGGCCATTAAAGACCCTGGGGTGTGTTTTGCCAGTGTAGGGATGCAACTGTTGTGCCTTGAGTCTTGGCCAATTCCAACTATGTCATTGAAACAGAGATTGCAACAGCAGAAGAGACCAATGAGCATCTATGCTGGTATCCTGTATTTCTCAGAGGTCTGTTCCTGAAGCATCGATGGGAGGCGAAAACCCTAGCTTCCTCACCTCATTGTGCATGGTGGTACCACAGGGGGACATTTCCTCCTGCCTCCAGCTGGTGATTGGTTTATGCCCTGAAGCGTGAGGATTAATAGACCTTGTTTCATTACGTTCTGCAGACCTGCAATTCCCCAGGCCTTTTCACTCAGAGAAGTTACTCTTCACTCTCCTTCTCCCTCAGAGAATTATTGTGTGGGGCTAGTGGTGCAGAATGGGGTGGCTGTGCTTCACATACCCCCTCAGTACAGCACTGTGATGTCAGGGTATCCAGACCAGTTGAACCGGGTTAGTGGGACCAGTCTGTGTGTTTTTGTTTTTAGAACAGGACAGTCTCCGTGATCTGGCTGGCTCCAGGAAGCCAGGGATTTGCCCCAGTTTCTTTAAAGCCAGCTGATGGATATCCCCTCTGCCATTGTCTTTTCAGCTGCCCTCTGGCCCAGCAGCTGCCTCTGTGCTGGACCCGATGCCAGGCCACTTCTCAGGCTTCCATGTGGTACTGCAAGATGCTGCAGCTACATAGCTGGATGCAATGGAGAGGCAGCTGGCAATGACACAAGGGGCCCAGCACAGAGGCAGCTGCTGGATCTGATTGAAGTGTTCAAGTACGGGGGCCTCAGAACAAGGGGTGGTGGGACATAGCAATCCCTGTGACAACCATCTGCTTCATCCTCTCCCAGAATCTACAGCTCATGCTGGGTGGGATGAAAACAAGGTGAGCTGGGGCTGCTGAAGGACAACCAGAAGGCAAAAGCTGGCTCTGAGGGGCTGCCTCTCGCACTGACCGAGTGCACACAGACCCAGTGAAGGCAACAGCCTGCACAGGAAGGAATTTGGCCCAGAGTGTATAGCAGAACTTTGCTCCCCGAGCGGGTGCTGGCCAGGCACTTCAAAGACTGGGTTCTGATCCTTGCTGTGGCTATGGGCAAGACATGTCAGCTCTCTGCTTTCCCTCTCATCTTTTGCCTTGTCTATTAGACTGCAAATTTTCTTGGGGCAGAAACTCTTACTCTAGTTTTGTACAGCCCCAAGCACAAGAGAGCCCTGACCTTAGGGTATTCAGCACTACTGGGAATATAAAAAATAGGTATAAAACCAGCCAGAAAAGACAGGAAGGTCTGAGCCCCTCAAATGTCTGCTGTCCTCTGCACTCACTGGGACTTGCCCGTCTGGGCAATGCCGACCTGATCCTAACAAGTAGCCCCATGCAGAGAGAGGGGAACTTCCACAAGAGGAAGAGCAGTCTTTTCTGCCTCTATATCTTGCGATTGATTTCACCCTGTTCACGCAAGTGAGAGTCACGGCAGTTAAACAGCAGTGTTCCCGCTGGTACAGAAACGACCGGTCCCCATGCTGAGATTTGCCAGGCTTGGGGACTGGGGAAACAGCTGCAGCGGAGAGACTTTTTGCATTGCTGGGTGGTGATTTGATGAGCACTTGTGTCTGGCTAGGCAGAGTCGCTCGGATGAGAGCATATGGGCCGGAACAGTGTGTGGCTTGCCTTCACTGTGGCAGACCCGCAGCAGGAGGCAGAACCTCTCTTCAGGAAGAGAAGCTGTGCCAGGCTCATTTGGAGCCAGAACCGTGTGCACTTAGGAGCTCGATAAGGCACTTGGGTAGCATAAGCAGTGACTGTGACGAGCCCCCAGCTCTGTGGCACGCCAGGCAAAGGTGTCTAGGGCACATGGGGCGACACGGCTGCCCCTGCTGTGTTGTAGGATAGTGAGAGCAAGCAGAGCCCTGCCAGGAAGAGTGACAGGATCTGAGTGGTGAATCCTTTGTTCTGCAGCCCCAATGACTCTTACAAAGCTTGAGTGACCTGGATGCCTGTTACGCGTTACTTTTCTGCCTGGCTGCATGGTGGAATGTGACAGATGCCTCCATCGGTGCCTTAACCTGCCACCAGCCCCAGCTTAAGTCGGCTGTGCACATGGCCCACAATGCTTTGCCTCTCCCTGCTCTGTGCCATGCACACCCAGAGCTGCCTCCTTTTCTGTTTTGCTACCCAGCCCAGGCTCTGTTTGCCCTTGGCTCAAGGAGGGCAGCTCTCAGCTGTGGGAGGCATTTGTTGTTTTGTGTCTTACTTTCCTTTGGCTTTATGAATCACAGGGGAGGGAGGGGGCTTCCATACAGGAGGGCTGGGTACAGACTAGGGTGACCAGTTTTCTCGATTTTATAGCGACAGTCCTGATTTTTGAGTCTTTTTCTTATATAGGCTCCTATTACCTCCTACCCCCATCCCGATTTTTCGCAGTTGCTATCCGGTCATCCTAGTACAGACAGACCCTCCCACTGGACTGTGTCAGTTCGCAAGTTAAGCAAGTTGAGGCCTGGTCAGCCTTTGGCTGGGAGAACTATTAGGGAAACCAAAGTGGTGATTCAGTAAGGGGACTCTCCTCTGAGTCGCTGCTAATCCAGCCAGGCCCAACTTGCTGTGCTGTGGAGGTGCTGCCTTTCACAGAAGATGTAAAACCTAGTTCCTGGCTACCCATGGCCAGTATTGAGCTGGGGAGTGGTGTCTAGCAAGGTACTGCAGGGCTCAGTTTTAGCACAGGTCTCACATGACACCTTCGTTAATTGTCTGGAACATGGCACATTAGTTACATTCATAGATGACACCAAACTGAGAAGAGTTTCAAATGCCAGTCACCTCAGAGAAATAAGACAAAGGGACCTACAGAGTCCATAATCCAGGAGTGCTCTTAGATTCCTCGCCTACACTGAGCAGTCACACAGCAGCATCTGCAAGTAACGCTTTCTACCACCTCCACTTGGCTAGGAAGCTCTGTCCCGTGCTGGTGGATGAAGACCTGGCCTCAGCTATTCATGCCTTTGCCACGTCCTGACTGGATTACAGCAACACAACATACGAAGCCTTAGGCACTTAGGAAACTCCATCTAGTACCGAACATGGCAGTGCATCTCCTCAGCAACACAGGCTATTGTGAGAACATCACACCTGCCCTCTGCTCTCTACGCTGGCTTCCCGCAGACTAGCAAATCAAGTTCAAGATCTTGGTCCTTATGTTCAAAGTGCTCCATGGCCTGGGCCCAGGATGTCTAGAAGATCATCTAAAGCTGCAGGACAAAGACCGTGGTTGACAGCTTTGCTCCTCTGGCACAACAGAACCCTCAGCAATAGGAGTAAAGCTCATGTGTGAGGGAGAAAGAACTTTCTCCAGGGCTAATCCAAGACTGTGTAATGAGCTCCCACAGGAACTAAAGACCATCACAAACCTCACTTCCCTCCCCTCCAAATGCAAGGCACATTGCTTTGAGCTCACCTTCTCCAACGTCAACACACAGCCACAGGTATATTATTTACATAAGTCAATCAAAAAAAAAACCCCACACTACCAAAACAAGACATTCTGCTGCACGCACGTCTCCTGATGGGGAGACGATGAGAGAACAAACAATACGTGGCAGATGTGCAGTCCTGTCGCTTAATGCACCACTGGATACTATGGAGATGAGCATGGTATAAAAGCCTATATAGAAAAGAAAACTCAGTGCTAGAAAGGTAGTGTAGCCTAGTTGGCAGGGAAACAGAGGCAGACTCTGGAGACTTAGGTTCTGTTCCTGGCTCAATCAGTGTCTGGTTGTGGTTTGTTGCCCTAGCTTCTCCTTCACTTCCTTATTTTCCTTCTGTCTCTTCAGATTGTAAACTCTCTGGAGCAGAGACTGTCTCTCACTGTGTATATATAAAATAGAGCTTAGCAAAATTGGTTCAGTGAATAGAAATTTTGCCCAAAAGTGCATTTTTCAAGGCTCCAAACTATGTGTGAATTCACATCAGATTCCACGAATAATTTTATCTGGAAAAATAATTAGAAATGTTGAAACATTTTATTTTAAAAATGTCAGTGTTTTGTTTTGCAAATGTCCCTTCTGGTGACATTTGAAATGTTTTCTTGGACTCAGGCAAATCTCTTTCATTTTTGCTTTGTCAAGAAAAATTGAAACATTTCTGTTTTGGTTCAAAATTAACCAAATTTGTCTTCAGATTTTTCAGTTCCGCCACTGAACTGAAAAACTAATTATTCACTCAGCTCTAGTACAAAGGGTCCAACATAGCGGGTCCTGGCCTTCCTTGGGGCCTCTTAGTGTGACTGTAATTCAAATAAATAATAACAGAGAAATTTAGGAATCTAAGGAGAAAATAAAATAACATTCAGCTGGGAAAAAATTAAGCTAATATCGCTGGGGAAAAACAGTCCAACAGTCATGTTGATTGAGGAATAGGAGAAACCTGGGGATGCTCATCAAAACCTAGGGGTAAGTGTAGACAACAACTTAAATAGCAGCTTCCAATAGCCTATCGCCACTACGGCAGATGCTGTACTTCACTGCATATGCAGAGGTGCCACCTCATGGAAGGTGGAGTATGCGTTTGGGGGAAATGTCTCATTCCATTCTGGGCATTGTGTTACCAGAAAGATTTTGACAAACTGGAGGGAATTCAAAGAAGAGCAGAGTAAAATTGTCAGCCGGGATGGAGGCTTTGACTTCCAAGAAGAGATTAAAAGAGCTAAATGTGTATCGCTTGGCTAAGCGCTGAGAACAAAGAAGGGCTGTGATAACAGTCTGCAAATCTCTGACGGATGTAAACATGAAGGAGGGGGAGAATTATTTAATGTGGTACACGGATATAATGAAGAGCAGGAGGATGAAATGATGAAAGGGAAAAGTTAGGGTGAAAGGCAGTAAACATTTCCTGAGGGTAAGATGTGTCTGGCTGTGGAATAGTCTCAAACTAGAATGGACAAAACACTATAGAAATGAACCATAGGGAACAATCCTGCTTTGGCTGGCACGGACTGGAAGATCCAATAGGGCTGGTCTCTCTCTAGCTCCTGTGATCAGCTGTTCATGTGTAGTGCATTTCTGCACGTGCCCTGCTCTGGGAACGCCTACGCACTGGGCCACTGATATAATGAATGTGGATGTGAATGTTAAATCCACTTTGCATGCTCTTATATAATGCTGGATAATGTTAGTGTTAATAAAAGGATTATTAAAAATGAACTAGAAGCACAGGAACTGGAGATGAGAAAGACAGCTACGCCGGCCAAATCTGGATTGGTCTCTCCATTACATTCTCCAAGGCCTTGTCTTTAAATGTCCCTCCAACACTTGTCATGGGAGATTACTTCACAAACTAATAGACCTTGCAGGAAGTGTTCCCCAATATTCAGCCTGAGTTTCATCTGATAATTATACCCCCTTGGACCATCCTGAACAATTCCTCTCCCCCCTGTGAAGTTTACATCCTTTGACTATTGTTCCAAAGGTGAACACACTAGCTGCTGGTGGAGAAGCTGCAGGCCAACTGCAGAACTGGCTTTTAAGATGTATAAAAGGAATAACCTGCTGTCACAGATCCCAGCTGAGTCCTCGTCCTGGCCACTCAGTAGACTACTGTGAGGAAACCCCAATGCTGGGTCCCTGGGTGATTTAACCCTCTGAAGCTTGAATGGAGCCCAGCCACTGCCCCAGTCTGGGGTCTAGGGTGATGAGATGTCCCGGTTTTCTAGGGACAGTCCTGATATTTGGGGCTTTGTCTTATATAGGTGCCTATTACCCGCAACCCCATGTCCCAATTTTTCACACTTGCTGTCTGGTCACCCTATTGGGGTCCTGAGGCACAATCTTGGAGCACGGACCTCTGGCTAACACCCCTTCATGAGGGTGGGAACCTTCTATCCAGTTGCCTAGCTCCTGGACTCAGTTTTGACCATTCAAGACTCCCCTGCATTTAAAACACTCCCTCTCTGAGGATGCCCCTTCAACCTTCAAGGTGTGACCCTCCTGGGTTACCGTTTAACTCTCTCAGGAGACCCATGAGATGTATAAAGCACATTACATACAGATATTTGTATGGGATCTAACAGCATTGCTCTTTTACTTAGTCAAAAAAGCACAAGAAAGTACAGATCATTTAGAAAACAGCAGACATCCTACATTCAATGCCCCTTACTAGCTCACTCTTCCCTTGGGGGCCATCTGTGTTCAGAAAGGTAGGCAGGGTCCTCTGCCTCATCAGGGGTTGCGTTTTTCTCCTCTTGAGATGGAGAAAAATCTCCCTTCCCCTCCCCAGTAAAGAGACTCCTGTCCTTTTATAACTTGTAGCTCCCTTTGTCAGGTGATGTACTCAGCCTCCTCAGTGATCTGACGCCCCTACCAGGTGACTCCATTGCTGGCAACTTCTCCACTGCTAAACCAGTTCTCCTGGGCAGCGGCCCCTATTGTTTAGAGCTATTCCATTTCAATGGGAGAGCACTTTAAGTCAATGATCCTCTTTTGTTGTCCTAGTGCCAGCATCCCTCTGGCATTTTAATTCAAAATGGAGGTCAAAGGACAGTAAGAAGGTAAAGACCAGTCTTACAATCAAAATGTAGTCTGTAGTCTGACGCAGACATATACAGAGTTCATAATCTCACACAAAATTCATAAATTGTACAGACAGAGTCCCCAAGTCATCACAGCTGCCTTAAACTCAGGCTCTGTGGAACAGGCCCCAGGAGAGGCAATGCAGAGCAGGGAGAAATAATTTGGGTGAGGATAGAACTAATGGAAGTGTAGTTTGAGAAACACTTTGGTTAATGTACTAAGGCAGCTCCGCTTTGTTTCTTCCAAAATGGCCACAGGGAACCATTGCCAGCTCCCATAGAACTGTGGGAGGGGGAGAAATGGGAGCCTGTGAGATTCTGGATACATCTTCTCCCCTTTCACATCTACCCCACTATCCTTCCCACCTCCCTAGTGCTAACTTCCATTCCATGGCATCTTTCATCCTAAGGCGCCTCATAAATACGCAGCAACCACTTCACTCACCACTGCCAAAGAGCTGCTTGCAGGGTTGCAGGAGCACAGCCGCACTCCGCTCCGCATAACCTTATGTGGGAGGGGAAGTGAAGAGCCTCTTCCCAACTGAAGCTGCAGGAGGATTTTAGAGGAAGCCAGAATGTCTGACCTGCAGCATCCAACAAACACCCTGTTCCCCCTCCTGCTGGCACCAACTGGCCCTGTGATTGGCAAGCTCAACAGAGAGGCTGAGGCTTGAATAGGCCAAGGAGGGTGAATGCTATTCTGCCCTCTCCAGGGCACAGCAGAGGTACAGAAGAGGGCACTGTGCTGATCTGGTCTTTTGAACTAGAGCACAATTTACAAAACAAAATACAATCTTGACCTAAAAATTGCCATTGATGGAGGATCCACAACCAGTCTTGGTAAATTGTTCCAGTGGTTAATTGTTTAATAACCTGTGCTGCAACTGGTCTGGAGATAAACAGGAGACTTCCCTCTCCAGAGCTTTCACCAGTGCTAAGATTCACTGGGGCAGATCCTCAGCTGGTATAAATTATCACCACACCACAATGGAGTGATGACACTTTACACCAGTTGAGGATCTGCCCCATTTGTGTCAAAGCTAAAAAGAAAAAAGGTCCAAAACGACATTGGAGTCTATGGCAAACAGCCTGCCATATCTATTGGATGGGGTGTGGCAGTCAGCCAGTTATAGTTAGTGCCAGAAAAGATCAGTTAGATCACCTGGTCCACCCCCCACCCAGTGCAGGGTTGTTTCCCATGCTCTCCATGGCTGTTTCATTTAAACTGATATGGCTTCCACTGGATCCTATTCTTAGTATTCAGATTTCCCTGATTGTTCTCTCAAATTTCCCCTTTGCTCTTCATCCTCGTGCTCCTATGAATTCCCATTCCCCCCCCCCACCCCCACCGCCCAAAAATTTGGTACTGAGCTTCCCAGAGCTGAGTACAATATGCTTGGGGAGGGTCTCAGCAGCGCTAATTGGAAAGGGACTGTCACGTCTTTGCCCCATGAACCAATGTCATGATGCACAGTATGAAGTGCATTGGCTTGGTCTTGCCACCATGTCACAGTTCTGCAGCATGCTGCAGTGATGCTGTCGAGTGTAAAAAAAAAATTGCATTACAATAGTGCCTAAAGGCTGCAGCTGTGTCTGATCCTACTGAGCAAGGCACTGCCCAAACACATAGTATGAGATGGGCCCAGCCCCAAAGAGTTTACGGTCTAAACAGACAAGACCAAAAATGGGTAGGGAAACAGGGAAAGTGATTTGTCTAAGGTCACTCTGCTGATCAGTGGCTAGAACACAGGTGCCCGAAGGACGGTGGCAGACCATGGGCCATGCTGGCAGTCTGTAGCTACCCGGTTTTAAAATGCACTGATTTGTTCTACTATAAAGAGAGCTTCTTAAAATGAAGTAATTTTAAAATGTATTTACTTTTCAGTAACGATGGGTTTTGTGTTCTTTATTGTACTTCATCAGTGCCGTCAGCCCTAAACACTCAGAAGTCATGAGCCTGGCTTAAACCCATGAGCCTTTTTAAAAATAATAATTTTTAACTCTTTTTCTTTGCCTTGGGTTTTTGAGCCTTTAGGTTACACCTGGGTGATATTTTCCAGTTTTTCTTTGCAAACATGAAGTCTAGAAATTTAGGGTAGAGAGATTCTCCAGACTCCAGGCACTGGGGTTTTAAGAAAAATACCCAATATACTCTGACCTTCTTGATAAAATAGCAAAAACTGGCTATGCCGCTTCATGCCGACGCTGATCCTGCAGTGAGTTCAGTGTAGGGCTCATTGGTTTCAGTGTGGCTGGGCCTGGGTGCAGAGATGGACCTGCATTGAGTTCACTGTAGGCTCAAGGCTTTAGCTTGGATGCTGGAAGCAGATAGCTTTGTTTCAGTTTCTGGCTGGGTCCTTTCTGGTTCTCACACACTGTGCTGTTGTGTTTTGCTGTCTGACACTGGAGGGCAACATTTAAACCCAAAACAAAAAGAAAAACATTTGTTATTAACAAGGACATAATGAAAACATTTTTATTCCTTGCAGGTGCATAAAACATTTTTTTTTATGCAGGTGCATAAAACATTTTTAAATGTTGGGCCTAACCTAGATCTCGCCCCCTCTCCCACCCTGACACAAATCTTGTCCATATTAGTGCACGGAAGGGAGTGATGTCTAGTGACTAAAGCACAGGGCTGACTGTAAGAAGATGAGAGCTCTAGTCTGGCCTCAAGCTTCCTGGGGGACCGTAGGCAAACCACTTAGGGCAACCCTTTCAGAAATGCCTATTGCCTTAACTTTTGGGTGTCCAGTCTGAGGCTCCCTACCCCCTACTTTTCAGAGGTGCTGAGCACACACAACAGCTCAGCACCTCTCGAAAAATCAAGCCCCCGAATACCTTAAATTGGGCACCCAATAATGGAGGAACCCTACATTGAGGGGATACAGTTGAAAATGTGGGCCTTCGCCTTTGTTTTGCTTCAGTTTCCCCACCTGTAAGATGGTGATAACAATACTTCACAGTGTGGGCTCTGGGGCTTTAATTAATCTATGTACAACCATTTGTGATCCTGAGATGGAAGGGGTGACAGTAGTGGAAAGTGCTGTTACCCTGTGATGCTGAGATGCCCAAGTGAGGAGTGCCTGGGGCTTACCTCAGACAGATAGCCCTGGTGGGCTATTTTCTTAGCTAGTCTCTCTTTCCATATTCCTTTTCTAGCCAACTCAGAGGCCTTCCAGCCCACCTGCCTATGGAACGCCTGCTTAGGCTCCCCCAGTCAGCCGGTGGCAGGGCTTGGTGGATGAGGGGAAGCCGCTGTGCAGGGGAGGAGAACTGGGCTGGGGCTATGGGGAGAGCACACACTTTGGAGAACAAGGTAAATTCATTTTCTCTGCTGGCTTGATAAAGACAAAAATTAGCGACACCTGACCGGCCCCTCTGCCGTCTTCTGCATCATTGCAAGAGACGTTTTCTCATTGCGTCTTTCTTCTGATTCTTTTACCTCGGGGGGACAAGACGGCAAAGCGGGCTGCAGTGAGCTTGCTCCCTGTCTAATGCAGCTTCCCCTCCTGCTTGTCGTCCCCACTCCCCCACACACTCACACAATACAGCCTCAGTGGCTTTTGAATAGGAGGCTTAATGGGCTGAAGCTGTTTGGAGGCTCTTGAGACACTTTTTTGTTTTTTGGTCCCTCTTTCGAAAGAAGAAAAGAAAAAGACTCCACCGAGAGGGAGCGGAATCTCACTGGCTGAGGGGGAAAAAGCCCAGTGTGAGTTTCCCAGTATAGTGAGATGGCACAAGTGACAAACCCTTAAAGTTGAAATAGGAGATGGTGCAAGAGTGCTGGGCTTCGGGGTGCTCCCAGCTACCATAGGCGGCGAGTTATATGGGCCCGTAGTACCTATGCTCCACCAATATTCAGGAACGTGGGCCCAGCTCCACCAATGTTTGGGCTTATATTTTACATATATTTTGATGTGAATAATCTCTCTGTTCACAATTGTCCACTGAACATTAACTTGAAGGGCACGCTTAACCTTATTTTCATAGGCACGGGAACTAGGGATGCATGGGGTCCTGGCTGCTGCCCAGGGCTTTGCTACTGGCCCCACGCCTGGGATCCCAGCTGCCGCCTGGAGCTCTGCTGCTGGCTCCCTTACCCCTGTTGGGGTCCCCCCTCTCAGAGACATGGCCCTGCTCCCTGCTGCTGCTGGGGCAGAGGGGGAGTGGACAGGGGTAGGATATATATTGGCTTATAAGGCAGGTGTTGGGGGCAGGACTTGGACCTGTTCTGGGCACCACCAAAAATTATGCAAACCTATTCCCCATGCCAGCTACTGCAATCCCAGCCGCTTCCACCAGGAAATAGTGGAGAGAGGGAAATGGCACAAGGATGCGGGGTGTTGTGGAATTCACAGTTGCTGGAGCACCAGATGTTTTCACCAAGAATCACTGGCTATGAACACTTCACAGCTGTGCCAGGTCCAGTACCAGGTGCTGTAGGGAATGCTGCAGGGACATTGGCTGTAGGGGTACCTCTCCCAGCAAGGCCAGTGCAGGGCAGCTCACAGCTCAGTACTGCAGTCCAGGCCTCGTGTCATAAACAGATAGCTAAGGGTTAATGTCTCTTTCACCTGAAGCACCTGACCAGAGGACCAATCAGGAAACCGGATTTTTTCAACTTTGGGTGGAGGGAATTGTGTGTCTGAGTCTTTGTTTTTCTGGCTGCCTGCTTTCTCTGAGCTTTGGAGAAGTAGTTCTACTTTCTAGTCTTCTGTTTCTAAGTGTAAGGACAAAGAGATCAGCTAGTAAGTTATATGGTTTCTTTTCTTTGGTATTTGCATGAATATAAGTGCTGGAGTGCTTTGATTTGTATTCTTTTGGAATAAGGCTGTTTATTCAATATTCTTTTAAGCAATTGACCCTGTGTTGTATCATCTTAATACAGAGAGAACATTTGTACTTATTTTTTCTTTCTTTTTATATAAAGCTTTCTTTTAAGACCTGTTGGAGTTTTTCTTTACTTCAGGGAAATTGAGTCTGTACTCACCAGGGAATTGGTGGGAGGAAGGAATCGGGGAGATCTGTGTGTTGGATTGCTAGCATGATTTTTGCATTCCCTCTGGGGGAATAGGAAAGTACTTTTTGTTTCCAGGATTGGGAACAGAGAGGGAGATTCACTCTGTTTGGGTTCACAGAGCTTGTGTCTGTGTATCTCTCCAGGAGCACCTGGAGGGGGGAAGGGAAAAAGGATTATTTCCCTTTGTTGTGAGACTCAAGGGATTTGGGTCTTGGGGTCCCCAGGGAAGGTTTTTCAGGGGGACCAGAGTGCCCCAAAACACTCTAATTTTTTGGGTGGTGGCAGCAAGTACCAGGTCCAAGCTGGTAACTAAGCTTGGAGGTTTTCATGCTAACCCCCATATCTTGGACGCTAAGGTCCAAATCTGGGACTAAGGTTATTACATGAGTGGCAGCTGGTGGGAGATAGACAGAATCCAGAAGCCAGTAGAAATATTATATTTTTCTTTTCTCTGCTAAGGGCTTTTTAGCAGAGAGAAACAGTTGGTTTTAAAAGGGAACCAGAGAGAATTTTTTTTTTCTGCTCTCTCTGGCAGTTTGTGGCTTGCATGTTAAGGGTCTTTTGTCATGCAATAGCCCTCCCATTAGGAGGCAAGTACCAGCACTTATAGGCATGCAAATAAAGTGGTTTTTCTGGTTTCCCTTCATTGAACATTAGCTAGAGAGAGAAAAGGAAAAAAAGCACTGTTGCTAGGCAGACTCCAGGAGGGAACAGAGCCTGCAGTTCAGAAGATAAACACCGGAGGGCACCCCAACACAAGAAAACAGGAACCATGACTTCTAAGGCAAAAAATGACGCCGAAGAACAAATCAAAGAAGCTGAACACAGGCGACAACTGGAAATAAAACAAAAAGAGATGGAGATGAAAGAAAGAGAAGAACAGATCAAAGAGGCAGCCTACCAAAGAGAACAGGCAGCCTACCAAAGAGAACAGGCAGCCTACCAAAGAGAACAGGCAGCCAAAGAGGCAGCCAAGGAGGCAGCACACAAAAGAAAACTAGAAGAAGAAGAGGTGGCCTACCGAAGGAAACAAGCAGAAGAAGAGTTGGCCCACCGCCGAGAAATGGAAAAGCAACAAAAAGAAATGGAAGAGAAGGAAAAACAAAGGAAACATGAACTGGAGTTGGCAAAAGCTGGGCTGCATGTGCCAGCCAACCCTAACAACCCGGCGCCAAATATTGCTCCACAGCACAGGAAATTTCCCACCTACAAGGCAGGTGATGACACCGAGGCCTTCTTGGAAAATTTTGAAAGAGCCTGTCTTGGGTACAACATCCCCAAAGACCAGTACATGGTAGAATTGAGGTCACAGCTCAGTGGACCTTTAGCAGAGGTGGCAGCTGAAATGCCTAAGCACCAAATGAATGACTATAAACTTTTTCTAACCAAGGCCAGATACAGGATGGGGATAACCCCAGATCATGCCCGTCGGCGCTTCAGAACCCAAAAGTGGAAACCCGAGGTGTCATTTCCCAAACACGCCTACTACATTGCAAAAAACTATGAGGCCTGGATAACAGGAAACAACATTCAAACCTTGGAAGAACTCAACCTCCTCATACAAATGGAACAGTTCTTGGATGGTGTTCCTGAAGACATCACACGGTACATACAAGATGGAAATCCCAAAGATATCGCTGAGGCGGGGGAGATTGGAGCCAAATGAATGGAACTGGCAAAAAGCAAGAAAGCTACTGTCAAGGGGAACGATTACCCCAGGGGGCACACAGACCATAAACCCTACAACCGAGGACAGCCAAAGACCCCACATACCACCCAAGTAAAGCCACAGATACCCTACCCTTCAACCTCACCAGTCTCCAGTAACTCACCTCGGCCCAGTGACCCATCAGATGGAAGATGCTTTAAGTGTAATGAACTGGGACATATCAAGGCCAAGTGTCCCAAGAACACCATGCGAGTGCAATTCATTACACCACCATCACACCAAAGATCCCCAGGCCCGGATGCCTCTCAAATACCCTTGGAGCGAAGGGAAAATTTGAGAGTGGGCGGAAAGAAGGTTACTGCGTGGAGAGACACGGGGGCACAAGTGTCAGCTATCCACCAATCCTTCGTTGACCCCAAATTCATCAACCCAAAGGCCAAAGTTACAATTTACCCCTTCATGTCACAAGCTGTAGACTTGCCTACAGCTCAACTGCCTGTCCAGTACAAAGGCTGGTCAGGAATGTGGACTTTTGCAGTCTATGACAATTATCCTATCCCCATGCTACTGGGGGAAGACTTGGCCAACCAGGTGAGGCGGGCCAAAAGAGTGGGAATGGTTACACGTAGCCAAACCAGGCAAGCTTCCAGACCCATTCCTGTTCCTGAGCCGTCCACAGAGGCCCCGTCTGTGTTACCAGAGACCCAGACAGAGGTAGTGGACCCGGATTCCATGCCTACCACTGAAACAGCCACAGCATCTCCAGTCCCAGGCCCGGAACTGGAACAGCAACCAGCACCAGCAAGTGCAACCCCATCTTCAAACTCAACGCCAGAGGGCGCCAGCGAGCCAGAACTGGCAGAAGCACAAGACAGCCATACCCAAAAGGCTCAGCCAGAGCCTGAAATACCCTCAGGTGCACCAGCGGAGAGCGGTTCACCAGCAACGGAAACAACCCCATCACCTACATCACTTCCAGAGGGACCAAGCCCAAGTCCACAGTCTGAGGAAGAACTGGTGACCCCAGCCTCAAGGGAACAGTTCCAGACTGAGCAGGAAGCAGATGACAGCCTTCAGAAAGCTTGGGCGGCGGCACGGAGCACCCCACCGCCTCTCAGCTCTTCTAATCGATCCCGGTTTGTTATAGACCAAGGACTTTTATACAAGGAAATTCTTTCTGGTGGACACCGGAAAGAATGGCAGCCGCAAAAACAGTTGGTGGTTCCAACTAAGTACCGGGAGAAGCTCTTAAGCTTAGCCCATGATCATCCCAGTGGCCATGCTGGGGTGAACAGAACCAAGGACCGGTTGGGGAAGTCCTTCCACTGGGAGGGGATGGGCAAGGACGTTGCCAAGTATGTCCGGTCTTGTGAGGTATGCCAAAGAGTGGGAAAGCCTCAAGACCAGGTCAAGGCCCCTCTCCAGCCACTCCCCATAATTGAGGTCCCATTTCAGCAAGTAGCTGTGGATATTCTGGGCCCTTTCCAAAAAAAGACGCCCAGAGGAAAGCAGTACGTACTGACTTTAGTGGACTTTGCTACCCGATGGCCAGAAACAGTAGCTCTAGGCAACACCAGGGCTAACACTGTGTGCCTGGCCCTAACAGACATCTTTGCCAGGGTAGGTTGGCCCTCTGACATCCTTACAGATTCAGGGTCTAATTTCCTGGCAGGGACCATGGAAAAACTGTGGGAAACTCATGGGGTGAATCACTTGGTTGCCACCCCATACCACCATCAAACCAATGGCCTGGTGGAAAGGTTCAATGGAACTTTGGGGGCCATGATACAAAAATTCATCAACGAATTCTCCAATAATTGGGACCTAGTGTTGCAGCAGTTGCTGTTTGCCTACAGGGCTGTACCACATCCCAGTTTAGGGTTTTTCACCATTTGAACTTGTGTATGGTCACGAGGTTAAGGGGCCATTACAGTTGGTGAAGCAGCAATGGGAGGGGTTTACGCCTTCTCCAGGAACTAACATTCTGGACTTTGTAAGCAACCTACAAAGCACCCTCCGACACTCTTTAGCCCTTGCTAGAGAGAACCTAAAGGATGCTCAAGAAGAGCAAAAGGCCTGGTATGACAGACATGCCAGAGATCGGTCCTTCAAGGTAGGAGACCAGGTTATGGTCTTGAAGGCACAACAGGCCCATAAGATGGAAGCATCATGGGAAGGGCCATTCACGGTCCAAGAGCGCCTGGGAGCTGTAAACTACCTCATAGCATTTCCCAATTCCTCACTAAAGCCTAAAGTGTACCATGTTAATTCTCTCAAGCCTTTCTATTCCAGAGACTTACAGGTTTGTCAGTTTACAGTCCAGGGAGAGGATGCTGAGTGGCCTGACGGTGTCTACTACGACGGGAAAAAAGACGGTGGCGTGGAAGAGGTGAACCTCTCAACCACCCTGGAACGTCTGCAGCTGCAACAAATCAAGGAGCTGTGCACTAGCTTCGCCCCATTGTTCTCAGCCACCCCAGGACGGACTGAACGGGCATACCACTCCATTAATACAGGTAATGCTCACCCAATCAGAACCCCACCCTACCGAGTGTCTCCTCATGCCCA
This sequence comes from Gopherus flavomarginatus, assembly GCF_025201925.1. Taxonomy (NCBI): domain Eukaryota; kingdom Metazoa; phylum Chordata; order Testudines; family Testudinidae; genus Gopherus; species Gopherus flavomarginatus. Next base: position 96,482,299 of record NC_066617.1, on the reverse strand, counting down.
AGCTGCTATAGAACGGGAGATCCAGAACATGCTACAGATGGGTATAATCCGCCCATCTACCAGTGCATGGGCATCTCCAGTGGTTCTGGTACCCAAACCAGATGGGAAAATACGCTTTTGCGTGGACTACCGTAAGCTAAATGCTGTAACTCGTCCGGACAACTATCCAATGCCACGTACCGATGAGCTATTGGAAAAGTTGGGACGTGCCCAGTTCATCTCTACAATAGACTTAACCAAGGGGTACTGGCAAGTACCGCTAGATGAACCTGCCAAGGAGAGGTCAGCATTCGTCACCCATGCGGGGGTGTATGAATTCAATGTCCTTCCTTTCGGCCTTCGAAATGCACCCGCCACCTTCCAGAGGCTGGTAGATGGTCTACTAGCTGGACTGGGAGAATTTGCAGTTGCCTACCTCGATGATGTGGCCATTTTTTCAGACTCCTGGCCCGAACACCTACTACACCTGGAAAAGGTCTTTGAGCGCATCAGGCAGGCAGGACTAACTGTTAAGGCCAAAAAGTGTCAAATAGGCCAAAACAGAGTGACTTACCTGGGGCACCAGGTGGGTCGAGGAACCATAAACCCCCTACAGGCCAAGGTGGATGCTATCCAAAAGTGGCCTGTCCCAAGGTCAAAGAAACAGGTCCAATCCTTCTTAGGCTTGGCCGGATACTACAGGC